>NW_014577068.1:1068240-1092087 GCF_000485595.1 Priapulus caudatus | reverse complement strand
TCTCTCTCTCTCTCTCTCTCTCTCTCTCTCTCTCTCTCTCTCTTCTTCTCTCTCTCTCTCTCTCTCTCTCTCTCTCTCTCTCTCTCTCTCTCTCTCTCTCTCTCTCTCTCTCTCTCTCTCTCTCTCTCTCGCTCTCTCGCTCTCTGTCTATATATCTAGATGCCTCTCTCTTTCGCGCTCGCGCTCTCTCTGTCTCTCTCTCTCTCTCTCTCTTTCTCGCTCGCTCTCTTTCTCTCCCCCTCTCTTCCCCTATCTCTCACCTCTTTCTCAATGTCTTATGTGTACTCACAGCCATACAAGAATTATTCATACATACAGCTCGCTTTATTAAATCCAACACACAGATGCCAGGTTGACATCTCGCATGAAATTTCACAGTGAAGCTTTCGTTGCACCGCTTTTCTCTATCTAGTTCCATCTCACCTCGTTCTGAACCACGTACCATATCACACTGAAACCATCGTATTAGTACGTTCTCCCACCTCTCTCTCTCTCTCTCTCTCTCTCTCTCTCTCTCTCTCTCTCTTTGGCGCTCACTCGCTTTCTCTTTAATTCCGTTCCACTTTGATCTCAGCAATGTAGCATGCCAAACTGATGCTTTCGTTGATGTACGACACACCTCTCTACTCTCGCTAGTTCCGCCCCCACCGTTACCTACGCCATGTACGTGCACGCACTGGTTGATGAGCGACACCTTGTTCTCTGTAACTCCTCGCGAGTTCCAGTGACGTCGGCACCTCGGCGACGTAGCGCCCAAGGCAAATGACGTAGGGACGATGTTGAGCACGCAAAAGAGAGCATGTTGCCAAGCAGGTGGTGCACATCGCAAATTCTGACCTTACTACCTTATTATACTACTTCGTTGTGGCGGCACTGCCCACCTTATTTCTATTCCTACCCTAAGGTATAGCGATTGGGACATAGCGCCTAAAGTAAATGGTCTTAGGCCGATGTTACGCATTTAAAACAAAGCGTGGACGCCGGACAGTTGGTGCGCATCGCAAATCCCGACCTTCATTTGTTCACTTTGATTGTCAATTGTGATTCAAAATTTTCACTTTGGTCGCAGCATCCCGCAGAATGCTATGCTAATTGTTCATGAAGATGGCGCTCGCGCGTTGCTCACCCACCGTTCAATGCCAAGATAATATTCTGCGGCCGTTCTCATACGTTCAAACTGGTTGCGGGCGGGCCGAACCGGAAACCAGACCCTATCATAATAATATCTAATATATTATTTATTAAATAAATCTATGCTGAGATACTGAAATTACTGAAGAAACATGCAGGTGATTTATAGCTTGCGGAGAGAGAGAGAGAGAAGGGTGGGAGACTGGGAAAAGGCGGTAGGGATGATAGCTGAGCGGCCGTAAAAGAAGTAGGAGGTCGAGCGAGGGACAAGGGGGGCAAGGGGAAGGACGGAAGGGGATGAAGTAGGTGTTTTGCACGCTACAGGCTAGTGCGCGCTCCTAATTATAAATACGTACAGATCTACTGATAACGATTTATTACTTAAATCTATGCTGAGATATTGAGTTTTTTTAACCATAAATAAATAGTCATCATAAAATATAACTCTTCTGGTGAGATATTGCGCATGCGCTAACACACGAACGTAGGCAGATTGTTTACTGACTGGTATATGTAGAGGGGACCTTACATGCAAGATCTTCTTCCTATTTCTCAAGTAAGGTCTACTGATGGAATGTTATCATATAAATCTATGCTAAGATAACTCCTCTTCATTTTAAATGCATAATTATTGCATAATATAAATTTTCTGGGGAGTTATTGCGCATGGGCGAACACCGTTATTAAATCACCGAGTCTCTCTCCCACGCTCTCTCTCTCTCTCTCTTTCTCTTTCCCCCTCATTCTCTTACTCCCCCCTCTCTCGCTTTCTCTCTCTCTCTCTCTCTCTCTCTCTCTCTCTCTCTCTCTCTCTCTCTTTCTCGCTCGTTCTCTCTCGCTCTAGTGAAATGAGCAATTTCAACAAATTAATACAAATGTGTAAATGACGTACGCGCTTAATACCTGCGGCATTCTGCCGCTACGTGGCGCGCATGCTCGGCCACAGTAATTGAGTGACAAAGCAGAGGTTACAACCCTTTTGCAGCTTTTTTCACAATTCCAAGAAAGAGTTTTGCTATCGCCCTCATCCCATCGGTGGTCACCCCTACATGTTCAATAATGAACCCGACCTAAACAATGCCCCCCCTGTACATAGTCATGTCATAGTTAGAATGAAGGCCCTACATGTACTCAAAAGTACCTCAAATACCATTTCCCACACGCACGCGCAAATGGTCTCCCTCTGGGTGGTGGGACACACCCCTGATTGCTGTTCTCTGATTGGCCACTTGACAAAAAATGTCCAACTCGCCAACTCCAAGGTGGCGAAATTATAACATGATATAATCTCCCAACTAGTTGCTATCGATCGGTTGGACGCGCAACTTTTGCGTTTACACTGCCGATTGTCAGTTGCGAAGTTGCGAAGTTGGTACAATTCGGCAATTCGCCAACACAAAGTTGGTAGTGTAAACCCAGCTTTAAGTCATAACGCTGCACGAATACTAATAACGCTAACTACCAAACACGATCACCTCAAAAAGATAACCTAAAAAAAATCACCTCAAAAAGCTCAAAAAGTCACGTGATCTACATTACCACTTATACATTGAGTAATTTTACTCACGTGTGCGGCGGACGCTGAAAATATTTCACGTGAGTATTTTGACGCATGCATCATTTGACTGAGTAAAATTACTCACGTGTGCGCCGGGCTTAACATTAATTTGATTCAATGTAACAATCGGGTCTGAGTTAATATTTGGCGTATGGACATCGCGAAGTTAAGATGATAATCTACGCATATTTTACCAACTGATGGCAGAGATGGCTCAGCAAAAGGCGGTGAGGAGAGTCTTGTCGGCTTGGACTACCTCAGCAAGCACGGCGTACTCCAGTTCAAGCACGGCGAAACGTCTAAGTTAATCACCGTCACCATCAACCGCGACCTGCCCGATCACGAGAAGATGTACAAGAACTTCATGATAGCTCTGCGCAACCCGAGTCTCGGTGCGAAGATAGGCGAACACGGGGCCGCAGTGTGCCACCTGGCGCCAGGTGAGAGAACCTCGCGTTACTGAAAACAGTAGCGGAATACTAGCGCAGTAAAAACCGCGTATAAGAACCGGCATTTTTCCAAGTTAGCCTGAAAAGGTTCTTATATAATTGCATGGTGTTTACTGGGAAATTAGGCTATTTAGGTTCTTAAATAGGTTCTTATTTTCTTAAGAGAAAAAGGTGCTTATTATTGGTAGAATATTGTTGCGGTCCCCTGTTTATATAAAATATGCATATAATTATGCCTAAATGACTGCAATCCAGACAAATATAAACCTTATTTCGTTTTATGTCCTTTATACCTTATAAACACCAACAAAACAAAACTAGATTGTTTTAAAACAATCTATGCCTGATAGAGCTTGTTTTAGTTGACTTGTGAATTTTCAAGTGTTAACTGAATTTTATCAAATAAGAACCTGTTTCAAATTTTAGGCTAAAACAGGTTCTTAATCACTAGGTTCTTATACGCATGTTTTTACTGTATGGCAAAACTAAATACTAGAATTGCCTCTTACAGAAAAAGAGTTACCCCGATTTTAACCCGGTAGCATTCCACTTGATTGCGTTTACGTGTCGGAAGCATGTCCGAATTAAAATACTTAACCGTGTCGGGAGTTTACGGGTAAAGTGGTGAAATTGCTTATGTGATAGCCGTTTATAACCGTTGTTCACAGGAGATAATAGATTCGCGATGTGGCCAGTTTATACGCGGAACCACTAATCTGCTTTAATATTTAACACACGGGCAGACATAATGTAATGTTTGCGTATTAATTGTTAACGGGAAATTCGCTGCGCCATGAATAAGCTAGGCTTAATACAATAATTTACTTAACGCTGATACTGTAGTCAACTCAACATAACTGTTACAATATCTGTTTCTTACTTATTGTGCTTACATTTTTATCAGATGTTCTCGGAGAAAGACTAGCTAACATGCGTTTCTCCAAAGAGGAGGACACTGGTTCCTGGGGCATACAGTTCTTTAGGTATATGTCGACATTTCATGTGCGTATTAAAACGCCCATCTTTTTAAATGCATTGATTTTTTAAATACGTATACATACGCGTTGGTATATTGGAAACATCATGGCATCTAGACGTATATATATTAAAACTATAAATTTGATTTAATCACAAAATCAATTATATTTGCTTTCTGTTATTATTTAATTAGGTGCAGCCATGTTTTAATAACAATAATTGGTAATTTTTAATGCAATGACTAGTGCAATGACAGTTGGTGGAGACAGAGATGAAGAAGGAAACGAGATTTTACCATCTCGAGCTGAATACATTCTTCACTTTCTATCCTTCTTGTGGAAAGTCTTACTAGCCTTTATACCTCCAAGGTATGTGTGTATAGGTTGTGCCTGCCGAAATCATTTATACGGCGAAACGAGTGTAGTTTTATTAGGTGCACTTATTTTTTTATCTTTCTTGATGTGTTACATCTTTCGTTCAAGATTGCTTAGCGTTTACCGATTACAATATATTCTTTGACGAAATGTGTCTTTCACTAATTTACGTTCAATAGGAAATACCTTGGATCATGGCCTGCATTTGTGGTGTCGCTACTTTTCATTGGAATGGAGACGGCAATAGTTGAGCAGGTACAAACAAGTATAAGTTTATGTACGATATTTGTGACGTGTATATTGTTTATACCATAGTAAATTTAATATTCCTTCATATATTATAAGAGATTTAATTCAAGAAGAACGCCGTTCAGATACGAAAACGTGCGAGTAACTGCACGCACACACGGCGCTGGGTTTCCCACTGCAAGCAGTGATGCCTGCATGCATGCCTAATATATTTACAGCTAGGACACCTTTTGGGATGTGTGATTGGTCTGAAGAACAGCGTGACTGGCATCACGCTGATTGCTCTCGGTACGAGTCTTCCTGACACATTCGCCAGTCGGACGGCGGCTATGCAAGACAAATTCGCCGACGCGTCCATCGGAAATATAATGGGCAAGTGAAATACATAGCGCGCCATGTTTGTTATCGTGTTCATCAGCTGTTAATGTACTCCTGCTAACATCGTATCGTGACGCGGAGCAGCAGGGGCGGATCAAGAGGGGGAGGGTCGAGGGCGTCCGGACCCCTCCTTTTTACCACAAAAAAGGAAAAAAAAAGCACACACACACACACACTTCTCTTTTATTCCATAAAAAAATCTTGTTTAGCGCTAGTTTTTCTGATAAAGATTTATTTATATATATGTAAATTCGTTATAAAAACCTAGAAATGGGCAAAGAGGGGTCCGCAGGCGTCCGGGGGACCGGATCTGATACTGAAATTTTTGCATTCTAGACATCAAAATTACTGCTCAGATGCTCTCAGAATGCACCAATTTTAAAAAAAAATCTTGGGGAGGTCCCCCAAACCCCCCTAAGTGGCCTAAAAGTAAGCAGGAAAAAGTGCCCTTTATTTCTTCCTGGACACCCCCTTTTCAAAAATCCTGGATCCGCCCCTGAGCAGCAGCTTGTATGATACACACACGCACTCACGTACAGACGCACGCACGCACGCACAGACACACGCATACACGCACGCACACGCACGCACGCACGCACACGCACGCGCACGCGCGCACGCACACACACGCACGCATACACAGTAAACGTGTTGCAATTTTTCCTTGTATAGGGAGCAACAGCGTCAATGTGTTTTTGGGACTCGGCTTGCCATGGGTGTTAAGCGCCATGTATCACTACGCGCGCGGAGAAAGGCTCGTCGTACCAACACAGAGCTTGGAACTGTCCGTGTCGGTTTTCACAGGCGTGGGTTTTATGTGCATCCTTACACTATTGCTACGCCGAAAGGTATGCTACTAAACGGCTAAAACCATAAATAAATAAATAAATATATATATATCATATATATATATATATATATATATATATATATATATATATATATAAGTAAACGTAGTAGTGTGTGTGTGTGTGTGCGTGCGCGCGCGTTTTAATATAATTTGGTGTATTTATATCAGATTATAATAATGCATATCTTTGTTTTGCTTAGGTACTGGAGGCGAACTCGAGGACCATGGGCATTCAAAAGCTGTCGGGTGTTATACTATTCGGCCTGTGGTTGAGCTATCTTGTTTTGTCGGCATTAGGCGCTTATGGTTTCATATTAGGAGAAAATGTCACTTAAAACATATTTGTGTCAGGTGTCACGGTTACATATTCATGCATGCACGCACACCATACACACATGCGAGCGCGCACGCACACACATGCAAAAAGAGATGCACCATATATATATATATATATATATATATATATATATATATATATATATATATTATATATATATGGATAGGCATACAGACAATCAATCGATCAATATATAAGCTGCGTTCACACGAGGAGAAAAGTTGCGTTCACACGCTAAAATATACGCGGCTTGCTAAGCCACGGCTTGCTTAGCCGCGAATGCTCCGGCTTGCTAAGCGCGGAATCATATTCCGCGCCATCTAATGCCCCAGTCACACATACACGACGCACGGCCCGCGCACTGAAAATTAATCAAAAAATGGAAATAGATCAGTGCGTCGTTGTGGCGCCCAACTTTGTCAGGATTTGGGAGAAGCTAGCGAGTTGACAACGAATGCACAGCGTGTTGCTAGCGCGCTGCGCGCATACAGGGCGCATACAGAGCGTATACAGGGCGCACATGTTAAAAAATCCAACGAATGCACAGCGGGTTGCTAGCGCTCATGCACCGCGCATTCAACGCACAGCCACGCACATCCAACGCACAGCCAACCACAGGTCACTTCTGGGATGAGCAGGGATATGGTGTGTGTGAGCACCTCCACCCATAGGACATTGAGTGATATTTGGTCCCAGAGGCAAGATGCCGCAGAGTGAGGGCAACTTCAGCCAGGGTCGAGGGCCTTTCTGTAGGTGGTATTCTGCTTGGTGATCCTCGACCCACTCTGGTTAGCAGCTCGTCGAACGTCTCGGGGGGCATCCGCATGAAGTTCTTGAAGGCTGCCTAGTCTTCGTTACGGATTCAACAAGTAGCTGGTCATACAGGCCAAACTGTCGTCGCCTACCGTTCCAACGGTCGGACCAGAACTCGTTGACCTCTTTCTCTTCTCCTTCTCCTGATGACATGGACTTGAGAAGTGCCAGTTTCATGAGGTTCTGCTGATGTTGTAGAACCGCGATTTCGTATTGTAGTCGCAGCCTGTCGGGATCCTCCATCTTCTGAGGTAGTTCTTCTAGACACGATCAGGAATCTCTGTCATCACCATGAGGGTCGGAGGAGAAGTGATGATGAGGAGGTGGGGCGAGACTCGTTTATATACCCATGGCTACAGCTGCGTACACGCTAGAAACACGCTAGAAGAACTCTGGCCGCGCTACAGACTCGTTCAGCACTCGTTCAGCACGCCCATATTCGCTGCATGTTCGCTGGACATGCGTTAGAAGCACGCTAGGTGTGCGCTAGGGTGGCGCTAGGTGTTCGCTACACCTCAGCCGACGAACATACAACGAATACCATCGTGTGCTCCGCGTGGGTCTGGCGTTGGTCCAGCGCGCCCTGCGCGTGTCTGGCGTCATTCTGGCGTGTACCTTCATGCGTCGAGCTCCGCGCACAATTTGAACATGCTCAAAAATCCCGACGCACACGCCCGCGCACGAGCGAATGACAACGATAACATAGCGTTGGTCCAGCGCGCTCGACGAACGAGTAACGAATGCTGACGCACACCCAGCGAACGACAACGCACTGGCCAAAATTGCTGATTTTCAGTGCGCGGGCCGTGCGTCGTGTATGTGTGACTGGGGCATAAGCCGCGTATATTCGGCACCACGCTGGCCGCGTATTGCTCACCTAGACTGGTACCCGTTCGCTGCACGACGTTAGTGTAGCGTGTGGAACTGTCGACCGGGTACCAGTCTATATTATTCCTGGCTAGCTAAGCCTCGAATCTCGTGTAACTCGTGTGAACGCATTTATACCAGAACTTAGCACCAACTAGTACTAGTACGGCTACCAGCTAGGTGGACAACAGTAGTAAAACAGCTAGGTAGTAGCTAGGTAGTGCTAGTAGCAAAACAGATAGGTGGATTGACGTTACGGTAAATAAAAGTGGAAGATGTAATAATATGAAAAAAGATAATGTGGTTAATGGTGAAAAAAATGTTTATGGGAAATGATATATACAATGAATTGAAATGGAATTAATAATGGAAAAACGAATGAAGAATGATGGAAAATGTGGGGGAAAAATGAATGCAAAAAAATGGAAATGATGATGATAATAAAAATGAATGAATTGATAAAAAATAAAATGATGATGAGAATGATGTGGTGATGATGGGAAGAAATATGTGTAATGGGTGTAAATGAAATTGGAATTAAATTAGCAGTAATGAATGTATTATGGTATGTGGGTTATAAGTTATGTGTCATGTTGCAGCGGCCCGTAGCCAGGGGGGGTTCGGGGTTCGAAAGAACCCCCCCCGGCCCCAAGCAAAAAAATTTTTTTTTTTAAATTTTGCGCAAGGAATTTCACCATCAGGTGACGCTCTATTTTAGATGTAATAATTCAAAATCTCCAATCGTGCGGGAGCAGTGAACAAGTGAACACCCCCTCCCGGCACCCTCCCCCCCCCGCTCGGTCGCTTGGCTGCCCTCGCACTGGTCGCTTCGCGCCGAGCAGGGGCGTGTACAGGGGGGTCCCAGGCAGTTCCGGAACCCCACCCTTGCCTCGCGCAGTAAAAACGCATACGTGAGGGGGTGTAATTTTAAAAAATTTCTGGGGGAGGGCCCCCAGACACCCCCTTCGCGTGCTCGCAACTTCGGGTTACGGTTAGACCCCCCCTGGTACAAATCCTGTACACGCCCCTGCCGAGCAAATTGCCAACATTGAAAAACGAACCCCCCCCCCCAATACAAAGCTGGCTACGGGCCTGAATGTTATTATGTTAATATGGACAGCATTCATAGAAATAGAATACACGTCGAAAACAATGTCATTTTATAATCAAATTAATTCGCCCATTCAATTATGTTTGGATGGATAAACGTGAATAAATAACGAAAGCGCATTCACGGAGAGCATCGGTACGGTACGTCATACCTATATATACATATATATAATTTAAACAGTATTCGGGAAGCAGTCAGGCAGCGCATTGTAATGTATACATATATATCTAGTGTGTGGAATAAATACTGAGAATGTTTGTTAGCGAACCCTGACTTCACTTTTTAGTGCTAATTCCCTAGTCACACAATTTAGCAGCTATAAAGATTATCAGACCTATTCGCTGAGAAAGACCAGCGGGGCCGGACTAGCACACAGCTCGCTCGTGCCCGCACTCTAATACCACTCTCAACAGACATGGTTTAGAATCAGTATATTCTAATAATTCTCGCACTCCGTTAATGATGTTCATGTATATAACGAGTCAAGTTCTTCTATAAATGACGCTGCAAAAGTTAATAAGGAGTAATGCGAATTGCATAGAAAGCAACAGTCGTAGTCGATTCATGTAAAACTCCCTTGATCGGACAAGGTATCGAATAAAAAAAAATCGTTTATCGTTTATTAAAAATTTAATGTTTTAAAACCTTTAATGTGTCACCGGGAAGTGGATATAGGGTCGTCATTATATACAGATAATAAGTGTCGTAGTAACCATACAAATTAACTGGGTTTAATACTAATTGAACAAACTTGCACGTAATATTTTTAATTAATGATTCTTAAGAACCTAAATTCACTGACATATCTAACCTTACCATGTCTCTAACTATAAAAAAAACATATGGTCATTTATTTGTTAATGCTGAAGAGTAGATGAAAATAACTCTTGATTCTGACATGTATTACACTAAGAATTGCTCAGCTGTAACTGCAACTGATACGTGTGTAGCAACCAAATAACTTTTTATTGATTATAACCGATGCCTTCACATACAGATTAATCTTGCATACTGTGATCTAACGTCTTACCACCATACGCTAAAACATCATTTCAGAGCACACCAAAATGGGTAGATTTTGCATGGAGATCTGGTATACTCATGCTTAATTCAGCTATATGTAAGATTAGAGATTGGGGGATTAGGGCTCATCACTATATTTATTCGTAGCATTATCATGAACATAAAATACACTCGTTTTGAGCAATTACATTGCAATTCATCCCAATTATTGAATTTATCACGAAATAATGGCAAGTATGCTCAGGAAATTTATTCCCTAGGATAGCTATATAATAATAGTATGTATCCAAAGGACTTTCTTGCTACCACAGCAACATTAATACACCAGTTGCTTGCTCCCCTTAACAGTCTGCTAAAAATAAAACATACATTTCACATAACAGAATAGATTGCAGTAACTATAAAAATTGGTTCAACTTCAGTACCGGCAAAGATTAGGCCACCATGACGTAACTTAAACAACATTAATAAGAAAGGCGTGATGAGTCAACCTGATGACAAATCAATGGCACAACATGTCATATTCCCATCCTAAACATGTAGAGTATTCAGTTTACATGAGACCAATTCCTGACCGCATTGACATTTCTCAAAAAATACCCTCCATAATTAAAAACGTTTAACATCAACAGCTACTCTAGCTCCCTATATATGTTACCACCTTTCAACACACTCTACTCGCTGCTATGCAAAGGAATTACAAACTTTGAACCAAATGGTGACTCGTACTTGATCCCCAGCTCAGTAAACACTCTCGCTGGTAAACCAAGGTCGCACAGGTAGATCTTGCCCACAGACTTTTGAAGCGGCAGTGGCAAGGCAATAGAAAGTGACCACTTGGCCTCAATCGCGACACCATAACTTGGAGGGTCAATACTCAGTACAGACGCACGATGACTTCTTGTCCAGTTCACTACAGCCTTGTACCATGACTCTGCATGCAATTGTTCGTTGTCATGGCTGTCCAGAGCATTGATGATTATATCAACAGAACCACTTGTCATCTCTGGAAGTAGAATCACAGATTTACGTACTACATCTAAATGCTCACAATATTGTGAGAACAGATATTTTCTAATCAACAGTGGTCTGTATTATGCCAAGATGAGGTTTGTATCAGACATTTTGTTGATAGGGCAGGACACGTACTTGGTTTACTGAAAAACAGTTACTGAACAACGAATCAGTGAATAAACCAAAACCACATGATTAGAACACCAATGATGTCCCAGTTATTGATTATAATTAAGAGTTGATAATTTACAGCCATTGATTACATAACTGATTATGAAAACTAATAATCAAAATAATAAAAACAGCCTGTTCTTATGATGATTGTGCTGATGTTTATCAAATCGATTCACAAACACAAGTTGTTTTATTCGATCTCTAAGATACAAACAATCAAACAGATGCCTGGCAGAAATAGAAGAAATGGCTGGTTTGACTGCACATATCAGCCACGTGAACTTACTAAATGCTAAATGTGTGATTTATCATGACAGTAGTTTTTAAATATTTCTTGAAAATTTCATTCAATATGAAATAACAACAGCTGTTCATGTTTACAACCAAATAACCATATTATATTATAGTAAGGTTGTATTCCCATTGTCTATACGATAAGAGAACCATTTTGAAAATACTATCATAGTAATTTCATTAACAATATAAAGATAATGTTAAAACAAGTCTCGTAAACATACATCTTATTATTCTGAGACGTTATAGTTTGCTTAAAGTACATTAACACACCTATGAAACAATACTATATAAACATAGGCTAGCTCTCTTAATTTTAGGCCAGCTAAAATAAGGTTATTAATTAAACTACGATGATTATAACCAATAGTCCAATTAAAATAAATTATCAATCGGCTTGGTGTAACGAATAATCAATTATCAAATTCCAACCAATTCCCATCACCAGACAACACTTCCACCTGCTAGGTGTAAGAGCTAAATATCTCACGTGTTCGAAATCAGCTCACCTTTTATGTTCTGCACATGCACACCACTGGTGCATTTGAACAGATTCATTTCCTCCTGCAGCCAATTGATCACCTTCACCGCATTGGGAATGAAGATCGTGACGTCAACATTGTGATTTGCGAGATGACGAGCACAGCTAACTCCCTGAGCACCCTGCATGTGAGGTCCACATAGCACTGCTGCTCTTGGCCGCTGATGCGAATTTTCGGGATTGATTCTAAAATAAAATATTTTCAGGTCACTACTACGTACCACATGAACTTCAGTGATTTATGTAATAAAATGTCAGCCTTTCCCTGATTTTTGGTCACCATAATACATGGTACTAATGGATACCAGATAAATGCCATTCATTCTGTGGGACTTATACTACACTTGATTGCATATAATCAAATTGTAAGAAATATGTTATACTAATAACAAAAGTAACAAAATTGATCATGCAACATTTAAGGATACTCTCCACCTTTTGCACGAGTATTGCTCTAATAAAGATTAAACGTTTATTGACGAATGAATCCAATCAATCACTTGTTTTATTTATAGAGGAGATATATCTCAATGCTCAAGCCAAACAATTTAATGAAATTTCCAGCACCTAATTTATGTTACCACACAAATTTATTTATCATAACACTGGTTGAATCATGTCTCTGACGTCATTATGACGTCAGCCGCGGCTCACTAAACATGTACGCGGGCAATCAAAACGCTCTGACAGTTCACATGTACCGTTATATATGGAGAAATAAGCATGTACACAGGTGGCACATAGTGTTAGCCATCGAATACAGTTGAAAATAAAATATCGGTAAAATTTTTCCTAAAACCTTGAGAGTATCCTTAACGTCAGAGACATGACACAACCACAATATTCACTAAGCCAGTATCATTCAGCGTCAACCCTGCTACAGCTGTCATTACATGTATTCATGTACATTCATGTACATTTGATAGTGATCCAACAAGTATGCCCAAAATAGTTCTCACACCTTGCAACACACCTTACTGTAAGGCGCGCGTTTGTTGACATGAGCGGTGCAGCAAAGCACATAGCTTTGTGACGTCAGGATGAGCGGTGTTCGAGCGTTCTGCGATGGTAACAACCTAATTTCTCAGAATTGAAGAAAAGGTGCATGGAACATTTTACCAATTTAGTGGTGTCAGTTAGTCATGGATATGTCACAGTAAGTACTAACCGTAGATATTTCACATACGTTCACCCATTTCTCACAAAGACGGTAAATTGTGAAAAATAGAAAAACGCCGATTTCTCCGTTCCGATTTCTGACATAGTAGTCGATGTATAAATGGATATTTCTCTGTGATTACAACTCGGAATAATTTAATTTTACACTCGTTTTAATGGTGACATATTGCTATAAAAAAGGGCGTCAGGGATTGTTACTATTAAGTGCAGTATTTTATGAGTTATGTCTCTTTATTCGCTAAAATTTTAAATGCAAACGTGCGACTTGAATTTTAGGCATTTTTTTTCATTTTTCTTGGTAAATATGAAACTTAAAGAAAAATTCTGAGGCGCTATTTTGGTACATATTGTGCTTAACATGTGGCGAAAATTTTGTATCCTCACTTTTTCTGGTAATTGAGAAATATCCAAAATACCATTTTTACATAAAAATTCTAAATTTGTGTGGTAACATAATTAGGTGCTGGAATGAGGTTTTGGCTTGAGCATAGAGATATATAAATCTCTCATATATATAATCTCTCTTATATATAAATATATAATATCTCCTCTATAAATAAAACAAGTGATTGATTGAATTCATTCATCAATAAACTATTAATCTTCATTAGAGCAATACCCGTGCAAAAGGTAAAGTTTTTAATACGAGACTTTTGCTCAGAAATGCTCAATCCAAAAAAAACATAGCAAAACAGTCTCACCTCACAGTGGATATATCACTGATTACACTAACTTGAAAAATACAAGATTTTATGCAATTTGCACGAGATGTGTAAGTCTATGGATGATAGATGGTGTTAGTAGTGCTACTATAACTGGTCCAAGATTACAAGAAAAGGCTTGCTGGTAATCGAACTTGCATGTTTTGGTGAATACGAAGGTTCTAATACATTTTATCGTTACTCTAGAGAGTTGCTGTTACTCAAGCAATAACGGTAGGTAATTAAACGGTCATAAAAGTGGGGAAAACACTAGACAATTTTCGAAAATATGGTTTTAACACTTGCAGGGTTCATAGTAGAAAGACACATGTTGAAATAAGAACTTATAAGACCCTTTCTGGAGGCCAAAATAAGACTTTATTATTAGATATATATTAGATATATAAATTATTAGATATTATTTATTAGATTTAATTATTCCGTATTATATATACAACACAATTCTTACTCTAAGTCGAGAACAGTTTATAAAACAATGTTGAAAAATGGTCCTTTGGCAAAAAATAAGGACTATTAAGTACTTTTCTAAGATTTCACCAAAAATAAGTACTAATAAGGGCCCTTATTTTATTTTTAGCAAAATAAGTACTTATAAGACTTTGGAAGACCCGCTACGAACCCTGCCTATGCAAAGCCCTAAACTAATATCCACATGGCTAGTGAATGAATTTTTATTATCTTCACTTCCTACCACGATTTTCAGTCAAACATTCAACAAATTAACAACAAGTACCTTTGGGAGTTCATCTCAACCTGATGTAATAAAAGTTATCGTACATGTACCCACATAAAACTTGAGGAACCTGACCAAGTACTGACTCTTGTATATGCTTCGAAAAGATCAATCTTGGCTATATCCCAGCATACACAGAAACCCTAATTGGGTAGCAAATAAATCACCTGTGACAGCCACCCAGCAGTTGCAGGGCCATCTCACTAGCAGAACGTCCGACCATCTCTAACTGCCGTGGTACACTCAGCCCGTACTTCTCAGCTGCTGAGAGCAGTCGAGTACGCAGACTATACGATATACTGGGAATCACAAGTCCAGAGTCTGCAAGCAAAGAAGTTGATAAAATGCACTATACTAAAGTCAAAAGTACAAAAGTACTGGAGTTTTTTCATCGAGCACTTAACAACATGGTTTTTTCATATATTTTTTTCTAGAAAATCATGTTTAACAAACAAACATTAGAGTCACTATTAAGATTATTAACTAATATACTACTACCTAGTTTAATATACACAAGAAAATTACATGATAATTAAGGGTAAGAAAATGCACGAAATTCCACGACCTGAAATTGAAGCTATACTGTAAGGATGACTACTGCATCTATGATAGCAATAGCAACAATTATATAAGAAAACTGAGTAACATTAAACTGTTACCATTTATGAACAAAAACACTGAGAATGATAATAAATTATAAGATGCAACTCACCAGTGTAATACTCCTGATCTGGGTGCGATGGAGCTGTAATTTGGCGGTAAACTGCTGGCACGTTTTCTAGCACGTTTTCATCGTGCCTGTATTTCGGAACCCGCTTGTTGCACTCTACTAGCCGCAGGCCTTCATTGGGCAGCTGCGAGTTGATTTCTTCAAAAACGGCTGCCTTGTCAAACAATGACAGATTATACTCGAAGTCAAATTCGCTCTCTATGATGTCACAAACATGTTGATTGAAGCAGTCATCATTGCGATCGTTTGGCTTTCTGCGTGAATGTTCGGCCTTCCTTGGCGTTCCTTGTCTTTTTGTGGTCGATTCGGATGCTGAAGCACATGCATGATGGTTATAGTATACTCATGATTACACATAAACCATCTGAATCTAAGTTAAAAAAATAGTAATGATGTGGTGTACAGTTCACAGTCACATTATTTGCTGTTGCTGTTCAAATAATAGATCAAATAGACTTTTAATCCTTTACCTCTTAAGTTTTATAGAGAAATCTCACTATTTCTGCATTACAGTTTCAACAAGCGTAGTTCGAAAAATCCAAATGCTGCACTGTTACTAAACACAAATGAAATGTTTACCAAAACTAACAGCTTATGATGAAAATAAGAGATCGCACTTAATTTGTAATATTTTAATGTGGTAAACTAAAAGGCCTGTTGTCATAATGTTGCGATCATGTCAGGCAAATGGTTATAATGCTTTATCTATGTTAACAAAGTTATACATTTCCACATACATACACTACATATACTAATACCCATACACTAAAATATGAGTATGTATTTATCTGAAGCTTTTGTACTATCATCATATAATTCATCTTCTAATACCTCCACAAATAAAACCCTACTAAGACTATTTAAACCAAAGTTCCCACTGAAATATCAGGGTAATATCATATGGGGTCACTTATTACCAAATATTTGTAACCAGGCACCCAGTTTTGTGAATTGTATACACTAACTGCCCCTCACCAACCCATACGGCATACACTGACTGTAAGCTTTAGCTTCTCATCCTAATATCATATGGGGTTCACTTATGCTCATAGGGTCTATGTCCCCCAGGGTACTGCCGGAATGTACCCTGGGTACGGTACGGTATACCGGAACGTACCCTGGTTTACGTAATCCGCAACCGTACCTGCACTATTGATGATGGTTTAGGTTTGAATTAGGTTAGGGTTAGGTGTAGGGCTCGGTCTCTTTCGGTTAAAGGGTTAGGTGTTTCAGGGAGAGGCTATACGTAGGCGACTCCTATATAAATAGTTAAGTCGTCTATAGACCTCGTTGAGTGGTAGCTAGCGAGTTACGGTCCGGGCATATTTAAGATGTTACCTGGATGGTTACGTTCGTTAAACCGACCGACCAAGTAATTCCGCAAGTAACACCGGGGACATAACGTCTCAGTCTTCAACTTATATATCAGCAAAATTCGGCATGGATGCCTAGTTATATTAAAGGTAGCTTCCTCGAACTCCACTTAATTGTTGCTTAAATAAACACGAGATAGACTAAGTAGAAGTATCATCTTAACTAAACTAACAGTTAGCTTTGAAATTAAACTGTAAAATAATGTAATACAAGCCTATATTTTGCTCATCGAGAAACAACTTCTGAAAACGCTTCGCTGTGGATTTCCGTAGCGCGCACTATATGTTATATTTTGAGCAACATCATTTTCAAATAGAGTCCAATGGCAGCCTCTTCAGGATGTCATAACTTTTATATAATCATTTTATGAAAATCAAACTTGGTAGTCTTAGACATAGAGGTCACTCGAAACTGTTTATGTTTAATTGTCAGAATTTTCGTTACCATTTTCGAGATGGAAACGTGATAAAAATACCCAACGAAAACGTATTCGAACGTAACAGCATGACTGAACAGGGATTCGCGACTCAACGTCACTCGTTAAGTCAATTCGCTCATGAAACGATAATCGCCGTTAAAGCATGGAAAATCCAAAAATGGTTGGCCACCGCGCGATTGTTTAATATCTACTAATTGCTGCCATATTCGTAAATATTGAACCATAATAACATTGAATAAGTTCTCTTTTTATATGTTTTTTGAACTTGCAAACCTAAATATGATGATGTATTTCAGTGAAAAAATGCATGTCTGATATTAGGGTCCAACGGAAATATGATTGCTAAAGAATTCAGATGGCCGCACGGTCGTTGCGGTCCGGTGACGCGTTTTGAAACAAGACTCTGCCGCCGTCACCTTGATCTAAATTTGGTTATTGTAAGTCCAATATTACTGTAATACATTACTATTTGTTGTATTACAATGGTTCTACATTACATAACACGGCCAGTGGCGGTAGCTGAACAAAAATGGCGCGCATGTTAGCATTCAAAAATGTAAAGCGATGGTGCAATAACATTCAACCCATAAAGTCTCTACTTTGTAGTCTACAACTTCGAATGAAGGATTCCGGAGCAATGGCTTTTTTTTATCCTAATCACACAATATAAGCATATTAACAGTTAACGTGCAATGTTA
Source organism: Priapulus caudatus (assembly GCF_000485595.1). NCBI lineage: Eukaryota > Metazoa > Priapulida > Priapulimorpha > Priapulimorphida > Priapulidae > Priapulus > Priapulus caudatus. The sequence goes on along the minus strand of NW_014577068.1, from coordinate 1,074,071 downwards.
TAACTAATTTAATTTTGCCTGATTTGTATGTTTTGCCGCTCTGAATAGTTGAGGAATCTCCACCTTTAACTGTAGTACCAAATTTAACTACTCCCCTTACCGAGAGTATATCGCCGGCTTTCTGACAGCTTGTAGCGGGAGTCTTGTTTTCGGAGCGTACTTGGAAGTGCCAAGAACAACTAGAGCAAGTCGGAACACTGCTTCCCTCTGCTGGCGTTAGGCTGACGCGATGACAGCGGGGATAAGACTAGATCCTTTTGCTGTTTGGTCTCGCCCTATTGCTTGCCAATCAGCGCCGTGGCTTGATTGCGTCTCTACGATGGATGTTTTATTGACTAACTCTTGTATATCAATTTTGCAACTGAAATCGTGAAAAGGCAAGTAGTTTAAAAGATCAGTGGATTTTAATTATTATAGTGTGTATATAGTATTTTTTCCGTAAACATTAATCATGTTTCCCCATTACGACATTACCGTATTGCTTGCAGGAACAGCAACTGTCGAGTAGATAACTTAACTATATAAAATGTCTTAGATAACTTCGTTACGTGAGCTAACCCAGCATAGCATGCTGAAGTTGGCCAACGTTGCCCAAACGGCTGGTCTTACAGCCTCATGCAACGTTGGGCAACGTGGCTGCCCAACGTGGGCCGCAATTGTCGATTTGTGCTCGTTGGGCATACGGCCCAACCGTGCTAGCGACGTTGGCCAAACGTGCCAACGTCATATTGCATAAGTGGCCAACGTCATATTGCCCAACGTTGACGCAACGTCATTTTATGCCAACGTTGGCAACGCTCAATATGTGCCACGTTGGCCCAACGTCAATATGCCGCTAACGTTGGCCAACTCATATTGCCAGTTGGGCACATGTACGTCATAACGTCAACTTTGGCCAGTCCCAAATCACTGCCAACGTTTGGCGGCAGACGTCATAACTCGCCACGATCGTCATTACCTGCCCACGTTGGCCCATTACGTCAATAAGCTTGCAGTAACGTTGTGGCCCAATACGTCATAAAACTGCCAACGTTGGCGCACGTCATACTGCAACTTGGGCTAACGTCATTTGCAAAGGGTTGGCCCAACGGCTTTTGCTCAGCGCTGCTAGACGTTAAGTTCCGCCCTCTACCACTACCACAGTCCGCGGCGCGCGCGACCGCTCTCTCTCTCTCTCTCTCTGAAAGCATATACACCATCTCCTCTTCTGGTTCACTTCCCTCACACACACACCACACACACACCCACACACACCTCACACACCACAATACACCAAACACACACACACACCACAAACCACATGCGTCTTCCGTCTCTCTCTTCCTCTTCTCACTCGCACACACGCGTGCACACCTCCCTCTCTGTTTCTCTCGTGCTCTCTGCTCGCTACACATACACACTTCCCTGCTCTGGTTCTCTCTTCCTCTGCGTCCCCATCAACATCAACACAACGAACGCAAAGATCCCCCATTCTCTCCGTCTCTCTCTCTCGTCACACACACACACACACACCCCTCTCTCTTCATCACACACCACACACCCTCTTCTCTCAGATCAGCATAGAACACACTCTACTCAGCAGCACACACACTCACACGTGGCGCGTTTGGCGTCGGCGTCGGGACGCGCGCGCGACGACACACTTTTATGGTGCGGACGACGTTGGTCAGGTAGCGGTAACTCTCCGTCTCTCGTCTCTCTCTCTCTCTCTGTCTCTTCTTGCTCTCTCTGACCTACTACAAACTCCTCCTGGTTCTCTCTCTGTCGACACAACACAACACAAACACGCACTACCTCGCTGCTCTCTTTGTCTCTGCTCTTTCCTCTCTCATAATCTTCCCACACACACACGCCAAAACACATCCACACACAAACACGCACAACATTTCTCTCTCTTCTGTCTCAACAACACGACACACATACAACACGGCGACACCTGCCGTTCTCTCTCTCTTCTCTCACACACACACAGCCCGCGCCGTGATCTTCTTCGCTAGTTTCTTTTCTCGTCACACACAACAACACAAACAGTCGCACCCTCTCTACATACACACACAACACAGACACACACACACACACCACACACCTCTGGCTTGTCCTTCTCAGGAACAACATACAACCTGCCGTCGTCAGGTATTCTCTCTTCTGCCTCTTCTCTCTCTCAGACAACAACACGCTCCCTCCCGGGTCTCCACTCACGACCAGTCCGCCGCGCGCAGCAAGTGCGCTCTCTCTCTCGGAAACACTACACTCACTCCCTCTCTGGTTCCCTCCTTTCTCTGTCTACAATCACACAGAATACAAAGCAGCGCACACCCCTCCTTCCTCTTATCCTCGCCACACAGACACACTCACACACACACAACACACACACACAAAGCCACGCTCTCTCTGCCTCTCTCTCACTCACACACACACGCGCGCACTCTTCACTCTCGTCTCTCTGCTGACACATACATCACTCCTCTCAGTGGTTCTTACTCTCTCAGATTCTGAGCACACCAAAAGCTCATAGGCGTAAAGTTCCGCAGTTGTCATGATCAGGTCCTTGGTAACAAGGAATCTCTTTTGTTTAGTAGTGTTGCCTATGAGCCCATCACACGCCAAGGGGAATGGAAAGAACCTTGCTGGCGCCTGACGTGTTCTTTCGCACAGTCGTTTAAGCGTAAAGCCCCGCAACTCGTTACCAAACACGTGTCCAAACCTACACGCGACTGACCTGTACAAATACGCACGCAGGGACGCTGAGTTGCGCCACGAGAGAATTACACTCCTGCGATTTTTAGAACAGGTAAGACGCAAGAGTAACAGTGACACAGAAGAGAGAAAGATCGAGGGAAGTAGGACAAAATAAGAGAGAGAGAGACAATCGGAGAGATCGAAAGAGAGGGCGAGAGATCGAGGGAGTGAGCGTGAGCGAGAAGCGAGACAGAGGAGAAGAGTGGGAGAGCAAGCGAAGATAGATAGATAGACAGAGAGACTGTGTAATTTACGTTCGTTTATAATTAGTATAATTAGTATGTATAGGCGCCGCTGTAAACTCGTCCGCAACATGCACGACGGCAGCAGCACACACACAACCTTATATAGCGAAGATGGTAATATGCACGCGCGCGCGCAATACATGTGTGTGTTTGATTGCCTGTGGGGCCTTTTTTTTATTTGATATATATATATATATACTAATTAAATGACAAAATATATATATATATAATGTAGTAAAAAAGTATGTTTAATATCAGTAATAGTCTGAGTCATGTAAAAAAGATTTAGTAACACACAGCACATAGTATATATATGTATATAGCTATATATAATATATATAATATACTATCGTGTGATTACTAATGCAGATACTACGGTATAATGCCACACAAACTGTTGTAGTGCACCATGGTGCTTTTTGCTGTAATCAATTATAACGATGCCAACGGCACCCTAAACTACTATTAAAAATGAGAACCGCTTGGTAACCTCTACAAGAGATCTCAAAACACTTTTCAGCAAACTGTATAGTGAGGATGTCTATGAATCTGTAAGTCCCGGTTTCGCTTTTTTTGCGCCGTCGCGTGTAGGTTCGAATGTGTTGGCTTTTACATGCAGCTCAGTGCGACTGTAACGAACAGTAAATATAATCTAGCATTGCGTATCCCTTCAACGGAAAAATAGTCACATGGAATTTGGTTTCACAAATAGTAAAACCGTTGCAATAAACTGCAAATTAAAAGCGGAGAGAATAGGTGGGAGAGAAAGAGATGCAAATACAGGGGAATTTCAACAGCTTGACAAGAGAAGAGAGAGAGAGAGAGAGAGGAGAGACGAGAGAGTAGAAGAGAGGAGAGATAGAGAGAGCGAGAGAAGAGAGAGAGAGAGAGCTAGAGACAGACACTCATCACGCACGCGCACGATAACATATATATCTAATGCAGTACCTATATAAATATCAAACGTACATAATAATTTCAGTCCCTTGTGTTTTGGAAAAAGTGCGGCGAGTGAAAAATGCGCAACCTCCTTGGCTCGCCGAGGTTGGTGATTTGCATCGGAGTGCCCCGCAGTCAACCGAGGCAAAACCTAGGGATGTGTGCATGCCCCCCCCGGCCGGGAAAAAAAATTGAAAACTAGACTTCATGAAATGCAATTTCCAACCATTTGGGCTAAAAATTAGCATTTCTGCATTGTGTAACTTGATTAATTTGACAATTTTTTTAGGTTATTTTTTTTTTGCAATGAACAAATAATCAGGGTCTTGGACATGTGGAGTTAACTTAATCACACATTAGCATGTTTGTCAAAAGGACAACAACTCATTTTATCAAAGTAGCTATTAAAACTTTATCTAAAATACCACCAATCAATCCGTCCATTCTAGAGGCGCTTTGCAACTGTGCTTATAAACATGTGAACCCGACTTCCGACAATGTTCCTGTGATGTTTTTACAACAACCATTTGCGTTTATCTTCGCGTTTAATAAGTCCTCATCTCTCTCTCTCCAGTCTCTTCTCTTCTCTCTTCTCTCTCTGTCCTCTAGCGCTCGCAGCCGCTCGTCGCTCCCTCTCTCCTCATCTTCCTTCTCTCTCTCTCTCTCTCTCTTTCGTGCGCGCGTTCTTCCTCGCTCTATATATTACTATATGCTCCTTTTCCTTTTCACCTCTTCCCTTCTCCGCATCTCCTCTTTCTCCCATCCATACTCAACCGACCTCTCCCCCCTCTTCTCTCTGTTCTCCCTCTCTAACTCTCTTCTCTCTTTTTTTTCTCTCTATTCTGTAGCACGCTCTCTTTCTTCGCGCTCTCCTCTCTCTCCCCCCCCCTCTCTTCGTCTCTCCTCTCTCTCTCTCTCTCTCTGGTGCCTGTCTCTACGCTCAGCCTCGCTCTCGTGCTCCGTGCTCTCTGTCCGCGCGCGCTCTCATGTCTTCGCCGCCCTGCCCACACTTTACGTATTGATCTCGTCTTTTTCCGCTGTATTGTCACTCCTTCTCGGCCCTGTCTAACAAATAGTGGCGTCGCTGGAATCAGTCTCCCGGGTTCTGTCTTTTCGCTACGTCGCGTGTAGGGTGAAGGGTTGTGCAAGGTGGCTTTTTACACTCAGCGACTCCTACCCGAACTGTTTGAATTAATCTAGCTTTCGTATCCCATCGCCTGGGAAAAATATCACAATGGAATTTGTCACAAATAGTAAAACTCGCTTGTAATTAAACTTCTCAAAAACAAAAGCGGAGGAAACAGAGGTGGGAGAGAAGAGTACTGGCCGATACAAAGGGAAGTTTGGTAAATTTGAAGAAGGAATAAGGAATAAAAGATAGTGGGAAGAAAAGGAAAAAAACAACACAATCGAGTGTGATGGAAGAAGAATGAGGGTGCGAGAGGAGGGAACCGACGATAGAGTAGAGAGAGTTGTGGGGAGAAAGAGACAGAAAGTGACGAAAGAACAGAAAGATAGGGAATAATGGGGGGGGCGACCGGAAGAGAGAGAAGAGATCCGAGAGAGAGAGAGAGAGAGTGTGGGTGTGAGAAGAAAGGAAGAAACAGAGAAGAATGAGCGGCGAGGTGGTTGAGCTATGGATATGAGAGAGGAGATGCGGAGCAAAGGGAAGGAGGTGAAAACGGGAAAGGAGGATATATATAATAATAGGGGAGCCGACGTAGGAGAGAACGCGCGCACGAAAGAAGGGAGAGCAGAGAGAGAAGAGAGAGAGAGTAGTTAGAGAGAGAGAGAGAGGAGAGGGAGAGGAGAGCGAGAGCGAGAGCGCGAGCGAGAGCGGGCCGAAGCGCGTAGCAGACGAGCGCAGAGAGACAGAGAGACAGAGAGAGAGAGACAGAGAGAATAAGA
>NW_014577068.1:1062236-1068215 GCF_000485595.1 Priapulus caudatus | reverse complement strand
GGAGTATCTGTGCTAGTGGATGATAACAGAATCTGTGCATACTTTGTATACCTAATTGGCTTAAAGTGGATTTTGACCGTCTAGCCAGGGCTTTCTATAGAGCTGATATATTTACAGTTTGTAGTGAAACAAATTTTTCGGAGTCTATGATGTTACCATTGCCGCAGGCTGTTTGACTATAAAGACTAAGTCATATACACTTACAGGTCTCTTGAGTATGACGTTTTTTGGGCGTAGTCTTACATTTTGTTCAGGGTGATACTGATAGATCGTTTGTATGATATAAAGTTTTACTTTGAACTGTTGTGTGCTACATTGTTTTTCTGTGCATATAGCCCGAGGCCAACGCTCTGTTTCGATGCTCAACGATATCCCGTCGATGAGCGTTATGTGCTCTACGTGTGCCCTTCGCTCCGCTATTGAGGGGAACCCTGTACTGCAGGGGACGGGCACTTTGGAACGTTCAAAAAAATATGGTAATAACACGAAATGTATTTACTATCAATGGGCTAATGTTTTCACTCTATTTCGCCTATTGATTGCCGGATATTTACCTAAATGCAGGACCCTTGTTCGGTCGAACGCCCTGAAGTGGACAAATAGTATTTCAATACTCTCTATGTGCGAAAGCACGCCCTTAGCTTCGTCTAATTAATTTGAACATCTGTGACGCCAAAGCGCTGAATAGCCAAACTCAGCTTCTCAACAATTCTCTTGGGTACTTGATCCCAAAAGTCCAGTACATCAGGTGGGTCCATCGCGCACAGGAGACAAAACAACCAACTCGCAGTATTAGAGCTCAACAGAGGATTAAGAACTCATTCTTCAGACATCGGCTGAATGGATGGCCTGAACAGGACCGTAATCGACACCATCTGTGTCGGCGTCGCGAGCGGGAGCCCCTAATTTACATGCCACATCACCTGCTTCTATAGCGGTTAAATATATATCAATAGTTTATGTCGCGAAAGGCCACAGCACCCTAGCTCGGTCAAGTATTTAGCATACGCGCCAAAGCTGAAACGCCACGAGCATACAAATCTCTCATCCGTTCAGTAGAGTAGCTGCCGTTTTGGACCCATTGTTTAAAAAAATCAAAACATTGAATGACCAACGCGCGCGCTAGATTCGTCTGAACGATGTATGCATAGAACACGCGTATAACTGCATGTTACAATGCACTTATTGGACAATCTTACTACGCCGTAAGGAGCGATTAACTTCTCAACAAACTCTTCTGGAGTACTGCACCAAGTCCGTATCAGGATGGTCATCTGCGCACAGGGCAAAGAACACACAAACTCGCAGTCATTAGAACGCACAAGGTATTCATGACTCATTTCTTTCACGCGCATCGGTGCTGGGAATGCCTGCACACGACGTATCACACCATCTGTGTCGTGCAGTCGCAGCGGGGGCGCCTAATATTCAGCATGGCCCCACCGCTGCGTCATACATTACGCGGCGTACACATCAGTCGGCACTGCGTGCGGTCAAGCATGTGTGTTGCAGGAATGAGCATTGACCGGCACTTTACGGGTATTATCGGGAATGATAGGCGAATAGCAGGTAGAGAAATTAAGATCGTAGTAATATCATTTGTGTTTACTTTTTTTTGGAGACGCTCGAGTGCCTGTGTAGGGGGGGGGGGGTCTGTACTATACAGGGGAGTAAGGGGCTACACGCCCCGCAGAGCTAAGGCAGAATTTGCCCGTTATGCCTATGACATTATTTTGGTATTTAGAGCTGCACTGGTTCCAATATTTGCGCCATTCTGACACTGGCGCAGAACCAGTCGATGCAGCTACAGGCTGCCACCGGCGCCGATTCGAACGGTCTTAATAACAGACTACATAATATAAATAGCTTATGAAATATCTATGTATATCCTAGGATCTACTAATTATCTCTATCCTGAGTATAGTTGTGTAGGATATAACTAAATTTATAAGTATCATATTAATTAGTGGTTATGCATGGCGCGTGCCGGCACTTGAGGTCTTTCAACGTAAACACACCCGCGGCATGCGGCCGTCACTGAACATAAATTATATTAATTAAACAATACTATATTTACGCAGTGCTACGGGTCGGTAGCGTCGTCGTTGAGCCCTTTTTGGTTAGGGTGTAGGTTGAGGGTTGAGGGTTGGGTTAGGGTAGGGTTAGTTTAGCTTCAGGTTAATTTAGTATGTAGGCGTTAGGTTTAGGGTTAGGTTTAGGGTTCGTAGCTCATCTAACTCTCAATCGTGAGTTTATTTCCAGGCCGTATTTCGAAGTCATAGGCAACCGTCGCCCATCTTTGTCTCGTTATTTGAAGCGAATGGCTCCGTCGTGCTCGAGCATAAGATACGTGCCTACTACCGGGCCATCTGCATTTATATTTATGGTCGTCGTATGCGCAATGGCGGCGCGGTATGTTTCAGTGATAGTTATACTATAGGGCCCGCGGATCGCTGCGCAGGCTTAGTATTACTATAGAGCTACAGTTGAAATGCTTCAAGTGCCTGTGGCCGCCGTGTGTGCTGTAGCTGCAGATGCGACTTGTTCTTGCTGCCATGTATTCTGAACTCAAGATCAAGATGTAAATATTAACGCAGAACAGTTCTTTCTAGTTCTAATATACTGTTGTACTAAATAAATGATGTATTTTTATTTGCACGCTCAATCCAACGCAATGGCCGATGTCAAACGATAAAATGAATTCCTATTGGATACTGACAGTATTAGGGGCGCTTCGATCAAGACGCTCTCTGACTGGTACCGTCACTTTTGTTTTGTATCAATGGGAGCGGTATGAGTAATCGGGTGGGATGCGGTACCAGTCTAGCGTCTAGGCGTCATATGCCAAGCTGCACAGACGAAGCAGTATATCATAGGCTAACTCTGCACAGACTACAAACGCATATGAAAATTTACTATATAATAGTCTAACTAGTATATTTTTTTCATAAATACACATTACACAGTATTTGTACGCACTGCAAGTCCCCTGTCGACTCAGGCATACACGTATTGAGCCATGAGCGAGATGCGATCTGTCGTGGAGTTTGTGACAGGCTGACATGTTGTCTCTATGATCTCGATTATATTATAGAGATCAGTGGGCCTGACACTGACACTGACTATGCTCAGAGCACACGTTGATTTAAGTGCCTAAATGCCTAAAGCACAGTGGCCTAAAGGCTAAATTGTGTATGGTGGCGCCGCCCAGCGAATGGAGCGGTACATTAGTAACATTACAAAGTTTGTTCCCACCAGAGCACGTGCTCTGCTACCATGCACTTAGCTCTACCTCTACGGTACCTGTGTAGCCATAAATATGGAATACAGATTCTGTATTCTATATCTATAGTGTAACCCCCGGGGGGCATTCCCTACAAAATAGGGTAGGTATATGTGACACTTGAGAGTTGAAATTGGGGGAGGGAGGGACGCAAATCTATTTAAAAAAAGGGGGGACCAGATGTGGTTCAAGAGCCTGCGAGGCCGCGAAGCGGCCGAGGGGGGGAGCTGGAAGGAGGTATCCCGTTCAACGGTAGGAACTTTTCGTATTTTTGATCTAGAAAAGGTTCATTTTCGCGCATTTTAATTGCAGGTATCAACTATTGTTTGTATTGTTTACATGCCATAAACTAGGTCATCTGATCACAAGAGGTCGATGAATTTTCAAAACGTTCCATTTCAAATAATGCTTTTTTGACTTTATCGTGTATATCGTAGATTGTATTCCATCAGGGGCTTCGATCCATTTTGAGGATGGGGTGGGGGGCAAACAATATATTCAGAATTTAACATGTTAAAGTATGGTAGCTTCAGCTATGATATGTTAAAGTATGGTACGTAGCTTCAACTATTATATCTTTATGTAGGGCCTATCGCTTAAATTTATGTCAAAACAAAATTTAAACTTCTCATTTACTGGAATTACAACCATTCACTGAGTAAAACATGTTTCTTTTTATGGATACTGAGTCTGAGATAAAAAAAAGGAATGGAATCTCTTTTTTCTTTAAAGGTACCGGTAATATATATAGCCCTCATTTGCAAAGCATCGTGGGAGGTCTCGAACAAATTTAGGCTCATTGTAACTTAAAATGTGGACTCCTCAAAGTAAAATTAATACATTACAGCATTACATATTCGTAAATATTTGACACAAAAACATGAATAGAGTGTCTTTTTATATGTTTTTTGACTTGCAGAATCTAATGATGTGATTATTTCAGTGAAAAAATGCATGTATCTGAAGATAGGGTCACAGGATATTGCTAAAAATTCAAGATGGCCACGGGGTCGTTGCGCGTCGGTGATCCGCGGTTTAAACAGACTTGCCCCGTACGCTGACTAAATTTGGTTATTATGTAATTACCATATTTCTGTATTACATTACTATTTTTGTATTACAATGGTTCATACATACATAACACGGCCAGTGCGCGGAGCTGAACAATCGCCGCATAGCAGCAAAAGTAAACGATGGGAAACATTCAACCCAAAAGTTTCACTTTGTAGTCTAAAAGCTTCGAATGAACGTATTCCCGAGCATCTTTTTTACCTATCACACATATATAGGCAAGTACAAACGTGCAATGTTAAAATAATTAATTTTTGCCTGATTTTATGTTTGCCGCTTGAAAGTTCGAGGGAATCTACCTTTAACTGTTAGTACCAAATTAACACTCCCCTTACCAGAGTATACACGCCGTCTTTCTGACAGCTTTGCAGGGGAGTTCCTGGTTTTCGAGCTACTTGGAAGTGCAGAGGAACAACTAGAAGCAGTCGGAACACTGCTTCCTGCTGCTGGGGGTAGGCTGCTGCGTGACAGCGGGGGAAGACCATCCTTTGCTGTGTCTGCCCTATTGCTGCCAATCACGCCGTGGCTTGATTTGGCCTCTATTGATGATGTTATTATTGATAACTCTTGTATATCAATTGCACTGAAATCGTGAAAAGGGGGCAAGTAGTTTGAAAAGATCAGTGATGTATATTTAAGTGTTGTATTAAAGCATTTATTTCGAACATAATCTCATGTTTTCCCCACTTTTACGACACTTACCGTTATTGCTTGAGTAACAGCAACTGTCTAGAGTAACTATAAAATGTCTTAGAACCTTCGTACTGAGCTACATTCTCCAAAACATGGACGATTCAAATTTTGAATAATTGTTTTGATTACCGCCGCCATTTCTTGCAAATCTCGGACGAGCGTCAGTTAATTATCACCCAATTTCAAAAGACAAACGGAGTCAACTACACAGAATCAAATGCCCATTTGTAGTAATCAGATGCACTATGGGTGCACTTGTTTTGAAAAATTGAATGTGCCATTTGTAAATTGAGTGTTGCCATAATCAAATATGCCATGGTGTTACGATGTATTCAAATCCAAGATTCTATGCTATAACTTCATGAATTCTCCCGTTTTTTTAAAAATTGGTGTCATCAGTAATATATCTGCTGTGAGGTAAGACTATATTTCGCTATATTTTTTCAGATTGAGTGTTTTTGACCAATAATTTTGCAATAAACCCTTTAAATACTTTACACATAAAAAATCACGAGAAACAGTTTAAATTCTCAGCAAATTCATAATGTAGTTATTTTAAGAATGAATTTCAAAAGTAATGATATGCTAACTCACTTACCTGAGAGTAAGTTTGGAAATCTTGCACTTTAGACCATTTCTGAATGCATTCACTAGGGATATAGTCTGATCGTCCGCACCGACATCACACACCTCACCTTGATACGTGCCTAGTATGCTGCCACAGTCCACAGAAACTGTTGAACCAATAAAACTTGACCCTGTTGCCATAACTTCTTTTAACTGTCTATCTGTAACAAATAGAGGGTGCAAATTCACTGTAGACACATAATGATAACATAAACACAATGATACCCATTACACATTCATACTACAGTATAATCAAGAGCGGATAATATCAATCAATCAATCAATCAATCAATCAATCAATCAAT
>NW_014577068.1:1058398-1062000 GCF_000485595.1 Priapulus caudatus | reverse complement strand
GTTGACGGACGGACGGACGTACGACGACCAATGGCAATAGCTCAGCTTGACGATGTCAAGCTGAGCTAAAAATTAGCCTTGGGTAATTTCAATAATAAAATGATGGTATATAAACTCGAATTCTATTTATTACCAAAGTCCTAATGTTCATCTGCACTCTTTTACCTATTGTTACTACTCCCCGTGAACGCTGTTCAAATCCTCCTCCACAACAGTCTCACCTCACGACTCTGTGACTGTGAATTTGTACACAGTAACATGCGTGCAGTGAGACCATGTGTTGCGGTGAAAATTTGAATGGCATTAACGAGAAATTATTATTCAATACAGAATACATACTAAACATTAAAACTTTGGTAGTAAATACAATGCGTTTATTTACAATAATTTTTATTGAAACGGCCCAAGTGCATGTGGGCCGGCCCAGGTTCAGGGTACAGGGTGAACGCCAATAGTGTCAATACCATAAACCTATTTGATATAGTCCCTTGAACTTTGAAGACTAATTATTATGAGGTTAAAACATGTTCGGTTAAGATACCTTCTCGAGCATCAGAAACTGGTCGATCATAGCTATTTTTTTTGAGCATCGTAGAGTATTGCATGTCAGTGTATCCCCTCGCCAAAAAGGTCTGTGAGGTGGTAAATTTGTGTGTGTGTGTTTGTGCATCTTGAGATCCTAGCTGAGCTCCACAAGTTTTTGTAAAAATGGTCAATTTGGTGCATTCTAAGCTATTCCGAACACCTTGTATGAGACTCTTCAATCTCTTTTTCAAGATGTCAAAAGGAACAAATAACTATGAATATGAAATAATGCAAGTATTGATTTTATTAATGGAAGAACAGTGATTTTCGTCAGCTGTTTTGGACAAATTTCTGTGTGGCGGCTGAGAATACCAGATTTTCACCGCTCATTATCTCAGCGTAGGGGCATCGTAGGGACATGCGGTTTGTTTTATATTAACAAGGTAGGACAGCTGATCAATAATACTCCAAAGAATCGTCAAAATAAAACGGGAAAAGTTTATTAATATGACTAATACTGCAGCATGATTTCAGCATTTAAATTTGATTTTAATTTGATATTATAGCTCTAGTACCATAGGGCGCAAATCCACTTTAGGCACCTTATGTATCACAAAGTGATGCACAGATTTCTGTGTATCATCAACTGATGCACAGACTTTCCGTATATCAAGGAATGATGCAAAAACCCTAACCCTAACCCTAACCCTAAGTCATAAAGTATAACCTTACTCCTATCGCGTGCGCCTTGCCGCGGAACTGCGCGAAAGATCTGCGCTCGAGCGCTTCGGATCAAATCTCCTTTCGGCAACGCTTCTCTAGTATCCCGTCTCATCTGGATATACGGAAATTCTGTGCATCAGTTGATGATACACAGAAATCTGTGCATCACTTTGTGATACCTAATGTGCCTAAAGTGGATTTGCACCGTACCATAGCCCAGGGCTATAGTACTATAGAGCTAGATATATTACAGTTTGTAGTAAACAAATTTTGTCGGAAGGCATATATGTCTTACATTAGCCCGACCAGGCTGTGTGACTATAACGACTAACGTCAATATACACAATACACGGTCTCTTGAAGTATGACCGTTTCTTGGAGCTAGTCTTACATATATTGTATCAGGGTGATACTGATAGACTCCTGATTGTATTGATATAAAGTTTTACTTGGAACTGTGTGTGCTACATTGTTTTTCTCGTGATATCGCGACCCAACGCGTTTCCGATGCTCGGAACGATATCCACGTCGATGAGGTTATGCTAGCTCTACCGGTGTAGCCCCTTCGCTCCCGCTATAGGGGAACCCTGTACTGCAGGGGGGCACAGGCACTTGGAACGTCTCAATAAAAATAATGGTAAATAAACACGAAATGTATTTACTATCAAAGGCTAATGTTTCTCAACTCTATTTCGCCTATTATTGCCGATAATTACCCGTAAATGCAGGGCACCCTTGTTCTCGAACGCCCTGAAGTGGGACAAATATATATCAATAGTTTATGTGCGAAAGCCAACAGCACCCTTAGCTTCGTCTAAAGTAATTTGAAATACGCGCCCAAAACGCTGAAAGCCACAACTCAACCTTCTCAACAAAATTCTCTCTGGAAGTACTGCGATCCCCAAAGTCCAGTACATCAGGATGGGTCCATCGCGCACAAGGAGCAAAAACAACAACAAACTCGCAGTCATTAGAACCTCAACAGAGGAATTCAAGAACTCATTCTTTCCACGGACCATCGTGGACTGGAATGCCTGCACACAGACCGTAATCGACACCATCTGTGTCGCGGTCGCAGCCGGGAGCGCCTAATTTCACCATGCCCCATCCACCTGCGTCATAATACGCGTACAAATATATATCAATAGTTTATAGTGCGAAAGCCAAGCAGCACCCTTTAGCTTCGTCAAAAAGTAATTTAAAATACGCGCCCAAGATACGGCTGAAGGCCACATGCATACAAATCTCGCACTCGGTCTAAGGCTAAGTATGCCTGCACAGTCTTGGACCACATTTTAAAAAACAATCAAAAAAAATTGAAAAAAAATGATCCAATCCGCGGCAGCTAGCTTCGTCTGCAATCGATTATGGGCAGAACGCAACAGCCGTAACTGCAATGTTACAATCACTTAATTGGCCAATCGTTCAACTACGCGTAACAGAGAAGCGACTCAACCTGTCTTCACAAACTTCTCCTGGAAGTACTGGCGATCCCAAAAAGTCCAGTACATCAGGATGGGTCCCATCGCGCACAAGGAGCAAAAACAACAACAAACTCGCAGTCATTAGCAACCTCAAGCAGAAGCGAATTTCAAGAACTCATTCTTTCCAACGGACCATCCGTGGACTTGGGATGCCTGCACACAGACCGTAATCGACACGGCATCTGTGTCGCGGTCCGAGCCGGACGCCTAATTTCACTCATGCCGCCACCACCTGCGTCATAATATTCGGGCGGCCGACAATCAAGATCAAAGGGCATGCGTGCAGGTCATGGCTACTTGTGTGTTGGCAGATGAGCTAATTTGACCGCATTTACGGGTAATATCGGCAAATAATAGGCGAAATAGTAGTAAGAAACATTAAGACTTTGGTAGTAACGTACATTTCGTGTTTACCTTTTTTTTGGAGACGTTCGAAGTGCCTGTGTAGGGGGGGGTACCTGTAACTAATACAGGGTGGAGAAAAAGAAGGGCTACAGCAGCCGCCGCAGAGCTAAAGGCGACAGAATTGGCCCGGTTATCCATGACATTTATTTGTATTAGAACTCACTGTTCCCACCACCAATTTAACTTTGCGCGCAATGTCTGACCCTGGCAGCAAGAACAAGTCGCACCTGCAGCTAACAGCGCAACACGCGGCCATTGACTATATTATAACAACTAACTAAAATAATATCATAGGCTATAACTATCCTATGGATATCCTAGATTGCTAACTAACTCTAGTCTAACTACCTAGTAACACGTAGTAGTAGGATATACACTACAATTTATAATATCAATGATTAGATATCGCGTAATGAATGGCGCGTGCACAGGGCATTGAAGGCATTTCTACCTGTAAACCACGCC
>NW_014577068.1:1052358-1055559 GCF_000485595.1 Priapulus caudatus | reverse complement strand
ACCTGCATTATTATCATTGAATTTGGTATCATTAGAAAGCCTGTTCATTTTCCTTCACAAAGATGTCCCGTTTGCAATGATTATGTGGAAGAATGTGGAAGAATGTGGAGGAATGTGCAGTACAGCTGAATATGCAGTACAACTCAAAACAAGAGTCTATATAAAGGAATATACACTTTTGATAATAGCAATGCATTTTTGCAACACTTCACCTCGAACCCACCCCCATATTCAAGTCTAACGATAATAATTTATTAGAGAAATTGATGCTGAAGATACCCCCTGACCAAACTAAATTCATTTTCATCACAAAATATAACTCCTCTGGTGAGATATTGCGCATGCGCTAAAACAGTGACATAGCCAGGTTATGTACGGAATGATATATGCAGCGGACACCTTACATGCAAGGTCTACTTCCTATTTCTGAAGTGAGGTCTGCTGATGAAATTTTATCATATAAATCTATGCTAGGATGACCCCTCTTCATTTTAAATTCATAATGATTAAAAAATATTATTTTTCCCGGGAGATATTGCGCATGCGAGATCACCGTTTTAGTCTATCAGCTATAGGTGAAATTCAAGATGGAGTTCAAGACGGCCGTCAATTCATGTAATTGACCATAACTCGCTACCTATTTATGATAGGAGGTTGATTTTGGTGTCTATCCCATGTTGTATGGGTCAGGCTATCCATTAAAACTGATACCCGTACCGAAAATGCATTGCATCATTGTTAAATCTAAGATGGCCGCCGAAAGGGACACCGTATCATATTAAACTGCTATAACTTCTCGCAGACTTATGATAGAAGGGTAATTTTCGTGTCTATCCCTTATGTTTTAGGGGTCTGGTTATCCACTGAGACTAATAACCAGATTAAAAACGCACTGCATCACCATCAAAGCTAAGATGGCCACCAAATATGACCGTCATTTATTGACAACTTTTCACATATCGCTATAATACTAGCAGCATTTACAGTATACATGATATTATTGGTAAGGTAACTTTAATACTGATCACTGTGTCCTTAGGATGCAGGGTTTCTGCAGTCATTGACTTGTGCGGTCTGGCATTTGCAAAATTCGCAACACTTGGCACAATTTTGTTGACACACGCACCTTGCTGTAGAACACTTCACACATGAACACACAACTGCAACATTGTCCGGCAAAGGTAGATGGAACCTACCTGGAACAAGCAAGCCATCTGATAATTCGAATTCAAAGTCTGTAGGTTCCAGAGTAAGGTCACTCAAACAGTTCATCTGACTATAGGTGGAGTAAAAGGCTCTGAGAATATGTCCTGTAGCTGCGTGGCTAGTCGGTGGCAAGTCCAGAACGGTCACAGACTTGCTGTGGGGGTATAGCCTATGTCGTAATTCGTCCATATTTTGTATAGTATGGTCACCATGTTTCACGACCTGTACCAGATATAGTTCCGATTCAGCTAGACACAAATTGTCCGAGTTCTTCCCGAAGTCCTTGAGGTGTGCTATTGGGTTCGCTTTGAGCGCTGCCAATTTGGTGCCAAATTTGCTTGTGATGTCACATCCGAAATCATGAACGGCCGGCAGTACATCACATAATTCACGCCCCTGCTTTGCTGCCAATACATGTACTGGGATGTACCTGATACTGTCCTCTACACCTGCTCTCATCCACAGTTCAACCATACCATGCGTTTTAAAGATCTGGCTGAAATGTAACAACAGCACCAACACATCAGTGTCATTTGACAGCACGACAATCCTCTTGACACCGATCCTGATAGCATGCAAAACATGGGGCATGATTCGAACATCCGCTTCTTCCAGAGTAGAATCGAGTTCATTGTATTCGTTTGTAATTCCCGAATGGACTGACCTTGTCTTCGTAGACACTGTGCTCCCTTCAATTTGGCTAACTACAATTTCCACACCAGGGACTCGTGTAGGACATTGGTCAATCAGAAACCTAGTTAGCAGTTCCTCTAGTCTAGCCTTATTGCCGCTGGATGCCCAGAAGCTGTCCATTTCCTTTGGCAGTTTAGTCTCAGGATTGAGATTACTGTACTCGATCGGTGGTCTCAGTGTCCTCCGTTGTCGTTCACTGTCCTTCACAGATCCTTCGATGTAGGAATCGAAAACAAAGTCGATACGGCTGGCATTGACACTCAAGCCAATGACGGTTTTCAAGAATACCTCACAGAAATCTCCAAATGTTCTCAATGACGACGTTCTAATATTTCTCACATATGCCATTACATCTACAAAGTATGCAGTTGGCATTGCCGTCCACTGAGACGGAGCTTGGTAATCAGCACTGGTCAGTTCTTTTTCGAGTTCGTTTGTCAGTTCAGACTTTGCAGGTTTCTTCATAAACCCATCGTCATCGAAGAGGTAACTGGGAGACACCACGAGGTCGTGTTGGAACACATATCGGGCATCACAACCGCGTACTCGAGCAATATCTAATTTCTTCTGTGCTGACCCAAAATCCTTCCTCTCTTGTTTGTGTTTGATATTTGCTGGTTTCTTCTTTCAGGACCATCGTGGACTGGAATGCCTGCACACAGACCGTAATCGACACCATCTGTGTCGCGGTCGCAGCCGGGAGCGCCTAATTTCACCATGCCCCATCACCTGCGTCATAATACGCGGTACAAATATATATCAATAGTTTATGTGCGAAAGCCAACAGCACCCTTAGCTTCGTCAAAAGTAATTTAAAATACGCGCCCAAAACGCTGAAAGCCACAGCATACAAATCTCTCACTCGGTCTAAGCTAGAGTATGCCTGCACAGTCTTGGACCCACATTTTAAAAAAAAATCAAAAAAATTGAAATGATCCAACGCCGCGCAGCTAGATTCGTCTGCAACGATTATGGCAGAACCAACAGCGTATAACTGCAATGTTACAATCACTTAATTGGCCAAATCTTCAACTACGCCGTAAAGAGAAGCGACTCAACCTTCTCAACAAAATTCTCTCTGGAAGTACTGCGATCCCCAAAGTCCAGTACATCAGGATGGGTCCATCGCGCACAAGGAGCAAAAACGACAACAAACTCGCAGTCATTAGAACCTCAACAGAGGAATTCAAGAACTCATTCTTTCCACGGATCATAGTGGACTGGAATGCCTGCACACAGACCGTACTCGACGCCATCTGTGTCGCGGTCGCAGCCGGGAGCGCCTAATTTCACCATGCCCCA
>NW_014577068.1:1048222-1050497 GCF_000485595.1 Priapulus caudatus | reverse complement strand
CGTAATCCGCACTGTCAGTTCTTTTTCGAAGGTCGTTTGTCAGTTTCAGAGCTTTGCGGTTTCCTTATCATAAACGCGGCATGTCAATCGAATAGGTAACTGTGAGACACTCCACGAGGGTCGTGTTGGAACACATGATCGGCATCACAACCGCGTGATCGAGCAACTATCTAACTTCTCGTGCGACCAAAATCCTATCCATTTTTTTTTTTTTTTTTTTTTTTTTTTTTTTTTTTTTTTTTTCTTGTTTGTGTTTGATATTTGCTGGTTTCTTCTTTCAACCGATGGCGCTTGCAAACGTCTTCAAGTTCCGTTTATGAATAACATCACTCAGGCGCTTCGTTTTGTCTATTAGTCTATCCTTTCGAAACTCATTGTACCTCTCAACACCAGATTCCTTGATTGTCACCAGATCCTTTCGAACATCATCAGGCATAATGGCAGACGACAGGATGCTGTGCAGCCGTTGTTCTGTATCTTCGACAACTTTGAACGGATTCTCATGGGTAACCACATATGCCATCATGTCATCAACCTTTTGCTCCCAGCCTTCAGTACGTCCAGTGGTGAATTCATGGTTGACAACTAACTCTGAATCGTCCATTCTGACTCCGCTTATCTCCCTAAACAGGTGGTTAACAGACATCATTTCATGGTGAATTATATTCCATTTCGTAACGTATTGCTTCTTCCTGGTGCTACCAATGATACCGGCACTGCTCTTTGAAGAACGGTTTATCGTTTGCTCTAAGCACATGTCCATTGCAACGGCTGTGAATGGAGCTGACGAACGCTTGATCACAAAGCCCCCATTCAAAAAGTTTTCATGAATAGCTGGTGCCGTCTCAGGCAGACTTTGCATGTCTGCCAGGTATAGGGAACTCCAGCAAAGGTAGTTGGTCGAGTCAAATGTCGCGAAGTAAGGCAGGATAGCCTCAACAGTTTCCAAGTGTAGTTGCCAATTCCCTTCCCGATCAGCTCGCACAAGGTCCTTTGCCAAATTGACCACATCAATGAATGTAGCCCAGTATCTAAATGTTTCACTTCTCTCGCTCTTCTGTCGTTTGAACTCCTCGAAGTCATCAAACAGGATACCTGATGAGGTAGCAAAATCGGCAAGCAGCTGTTGACTTTCTAACCGATCCTTCTCCGAGACACTTGCTTTCATTTCCCTCAGGGGGCAAGCCTGCCAAGAGGGCCCTGGTACTTTTCTATGCCCAATTCATCAAAGAATGCTTCCCACTGGAGTCTTTCCATTGTTTCCGATAGCAATGTCATACCTGCCAAGGACCGCACATAATGCGAGCCACCCAAGACTGCCTGGGTCACGTTAGGGCCAAAGATACCGTTTTCTATCCAAATACTTTTTGCTCCACTATCACGCAAGTATTTCCCAATACACCCAAGGAAAATCTTGACCATATGGAACGATCCGAGACACAGAACAATATTTTGAAATTCAACTGGGCGCCACAACATGATTTCTCTTGCTATGTGGTAAACTCCTTCGTCATATGCAATAGCTAGTTTATCCTGCCTAAGTTGACCAAGTACCTATACCCTGAAAGTTTTTGAGGGCGGTATACACTGTCTTGTACTCTGTTACCGGGTAGGGTAGGACAGGCAGGACACAGTGATCAATATTAAAGTTACCTTACCAATAATATCATGTATACTGTAAATGCTGCTAGTATTATAGCGATATGTGAAAAGTTGTCAATAAATGACGGAAATATGAGGATGGCCACCATCAAAGCTAAGATGATGCAGTGCGTTTTTAATCTGGTTATTAGTCTCAGTGGATAACCTGACCCCTAAAACATAGGGATAGACACGAAAATTACCCTTCTATCATAAGTCTGCGAGAAGTTATAGCAGTTTATATGATACGGTGTCCCTTTCGGCAGCCATCTTAGATTTAACAATGACGCAATGCATTTTCGGTACGGGTATCAGTTTTAATGGATAGCCTGACCCATAAAATATAGGGATAAACACCAAAATCAACCTCCTATCATAAATAGGTGGCGAGTTATGGTCAATTACATGAATTGACAGCCATCTTGAACGCCATCTTGAATTTCACCTATCCTTCCCATGATTCAGAATGTCTACCCAAGTTTTTTTTACTCCCAGGGGTGTCCCCTACATGAATCCAGCGTCAAACTGCGGGGACATATAAATGCACACAGGACTTCCCCCAGCTGATAGATTAGTAATGATGCTTCTCTTTTATTCCAGCAACTCTTGTTTCACATATTGCCGCATTGCTATT
>NW_014577068.1:1040725-1048212 GCF_000485595.1 Priapulus caudatus | reverse complement strand
TCAAGCGATTCTACAAGCTGCATCTGACTATGTCAGATAAGCTAATAATTGTGACAAGCTTTTTCATCTCTGGCATACGTATAGAATATACCTGTTTCTTTTTTCTATACCCCTACCCAGGAGTAGAAATTAACTTTTGAACACGGGAGTCCAACGCCCCTACCCTCAAAAAGAGGGAGTCCGCAGCAAAATGAGGGAGTCCGCAGTCTGAGGTCCAAAATTAAAGATATTAACAATAACGCATGTGCTTATTTTTAAGATTCATGCGGTTGCACGTCTGCCAAATTTTCTTTGGACATTAGCTGAAAAATACGGTAATTCCGCAAGGCCGTGCTCTGGAATGAACTAGTTAGTATGGCAGAATTTTCAGGGAGTCACACGGACTCCTGTATATGTCAAATCAGGGAGTCCAACAGTAAATCAGGGAGTATTTGACTCCGGACTCCCGTTAATTTCGCACCCTGCTTACCACAAGATTGGAGAAGAGTAGAAGTTCAAGGAAGTTGATGTTCCAATTTGTCTAATGCCAAGATGGAATCTGAAACAAAATCAGTTTGATAAGCTGAGACAAACACATTATGTACACAGCCACACTCACACACTCGCTATACATACAACACACAATGTCTGCGTGACATTGTATGAGCTGCACTGAAGACTGACTGATGAACAATACGCATATATTTATACAGGTGGCATATGCTGTCTTGTATAATCAATCTCTCTGCAAATACGAGTAGCATGAACATATCAATACTCGTAAATATAGAGTATACACACACACAGACAAATATATATATATATATATATATACTAGTGTGGTAGGATTACCTGCACTGCTTGCTGGTAGAGCGTCAATGACTCGGACTTTAACTCATCAAGTGCTTTCTGCTGCGACATAATCAGTCGGTCGATCGCTTGAATCTCTGAGAGATGCTGCTCACACTTATACCTGTAATGTAGGAATACCATTGGCTGCCATACGTTGGGCTAATGTTGGCGGGCTGAGCAAAAAGCTGCTGGGCCATTATTGGCTGCTAATGTTGGCCCAACGTTGGCATGTTCGAAGTAAGCCATTGGCCCAATGGTTACATATATGCTATCTGGAATGAACATATACAAATGCTTTGAGACCAATGATGAATAACGAGATGAATAATCTTTAATATGTAATTTATAAAAGGATAAAGATATGTGTGCATCTTTGTCCTTGTCTAAATTACGTATTAAAGTCTTTACATATCCCCAGCTGCTGCAAACATATCACATTGACGTGCTGAACTGGTACACAATGATCATGATGCATCACACTCAATTAAACAAATTTAACAGGCATCTTATTATAGCTTGGTGTGCCTTACAAGAGCTACCCAGCAATACAAGTGTTATCCACAGGGCAACATACCGACACCACTCCTTCTCTAGCAAGGCTCGACTTTCACTCTCCTCAAATGGCAGCTCTGGAACCGTCCTCGTTCTCAATCTGGAAAGAGATGTGGGAATTTCACAGTAGTGTAGTTATGTGTATTCTACACTGCACTGTACATTACTAGTGTATACTGTAAGCCTCTACTCTTTCTTAAGAGCATACATGTGAGCTGATGAAATGTGAAAGTAACGATACTGAGACCGTTGCATTAAAGTGATGTTAAATTTTTTCTAAGATCGAGTTTATGGGTAGCTATGCTAGATAAATGAGAATTTTACTACTTCAACCATCCAACTCAGCAGATCCACCTGTGCAAATCTGACTTTAATTTTAACCAGACCAAATACTCTATATAAGCTATGTGAGTTGTATTTTACAAACTAACAGAAGATAAAACATGATAAAAAATATCTATGTCTCAGAATAGTACTGTCCACCTTGCATTATCAAACATGGTTTTTGTAAATAGACTGATTCCATGGTGAACTAAATCGATTCATGTGAATGGACATACATTTATTTGTATTCGTGTCACATTATTTGGCTTATAGATGTGAGAGATGACTACCACAATGTTCGAGGAACGCTGATTTATGTTATGACAATGTTACATTAATAAAGATTACGTTTTTTCCTTTATTAGTTTCCGGTCTGGAACTAACTCTTCTACAGGTTTTAGCTGTAGGGAGTTTTTCTGTAGTCTTCTGATGCTCTTCTCAATGCGTCTCTTCTTGCGCTCTTCTCTCATTCTCACAACTGCTGGATCAATTCTCTTTTTCTTCTTCAGAGGCTCTGCACTATAAAGAGTAGAGGCCAAACCAGATAAAATCTCATAACCAGTAAATATATAAAATTACAGTGCTACAGCACTGTACATTAATAGTACATTACAAAGATTATACCCTATAGCAAACTATTAAGACAACCTGAATTTGTGAGAAGTTGCCTTGCTTGGTATGGGAAGATTATCAAATTATTGACATGCTAGCAGATGACTAGAACTAGAATTACCACATGGATTTAATAAGATTAATTGTCATAATAGTTGCAAAGATAATATCAACCTCCCCTATAATTATTTCTATGAAACATATGAACTTATAAAACCAATATATATATATATATATATATATATAAGTTAAGAGTCATAAAATGGTAGGCATGTCAACAGGGCACCAAT
This sequence comes from Priapulus caudatus, assembly GCF_000485595.1. Taxonomy (NCBI): domain Eukaryota; kingdom Metazoa; phylum Priapulida; class Priapulimorpha; order Priapulimorphida; family Priapulidae; genus Priapulus; species Priapulus caudatus. The sequence continues at coordinate 1,045,603 of NW_014577068.1, read as the reverse complement.
TTTACATCATTTTCTTGTGTTGTGAAAAATTTCTTTAACACCTTTCTACAATAGTCATACATGCCTGTTATTCTGTTAATTGATTTACATTCAATTCTTCCCTGAACAAAATTATCATTACACTATTCTCGCTAATCTAAACAAGTGCCGCATGAGCGACAGTGCTCATCTGAGGTCTGCTGCTCTACTGTACTGGCCCTTGTTTCTGAACTGCAAAAGGTTGAAAGCCTGTTCCATCGCTAAACCGGCTACGTCGTCATCAAAACTGTTTAGCATAGGTATTAACACTAAAACTAAACACTAACACTGCATCCTACTTCATACCTGCTCGACTGTCTTATCGTGTCATAATGTATCACTAGGCCTATAGTTGCCACGAGATGGCGCGTGCAAGTGTAATCAATAATCAGGGCCGGACTAAGCGTGTGGGGGCCCTACAGTCTGTATTTTTTCTGCACTTTCATGCTTGCAAATTAAGAGAGTATTTCATCGTGTTTAAACAAATTTAAAATGTCATTTTCGATAGCGAGAATACTGAGGTTTACCAGTCTCTGTTGGCTCATCGTGGTTCTCATGTGATTTTTAATCAACTTGAGTTTTAAAAATGACCTTTCACCGCTACAATTCGAGACCATCAATGAAAGATAGATTCTCAGAGCAATTTCNGTACCTACACACACACGAACGTACGCACGTCTACGTGCACATGCATGCACACACGCACGCACGTGTACCTACACACACACGAACGTACGCACGTCTACGTGCACATGCATGCACGCACGTGTACCTGCACACACGCACGTACGTACGCACGCACGCACACATGCACACACGTGTACCTGCACAAGCACGCACGCACGCACGAACGTGTACCTGCACACGCGCGCACACACGCACGCACGTGTACGTGCACACACACGGACGCACGCACGCATGCACGCACGTGCGTGTGAACTTACACGTGTGTACGTACACGTGCGTGCGTGCGTGCGTGCGTGCACACGTGTACGTGCACACGCATGCACGCACGCACGCACGTGTACGTGCCCACACACGGACGCACGCACGCACGCACGCACGCACGCACGCACGCACGCACGCACACACTTATGCACGCACGCACGTGTACGTGCAAAATCCCAGAATCTACAGAAGAGTTTTCTGCTGTTCAGTGGGCGCCGACATTTTAAATCACATGCCCTATCTATTCCTGAGATCTTTCATTGGTCGGTAAATATTTGTGGCTGAGCTGATAGCTCACGCAGCCCGCACACGCTGAGTTTCTGGCCTCGCGTGGCCACAAATATCAAACACGATAGATATCGGTTTCACAGCCACGCGAAGCCAAAAATCGTGCAGAATCTGCGCGCACACGCTGAGCTATCTGCTGAGCCAACGGCCTCTTGAGGCCGTTGGCTCAGCAGATATGCGGCGGGCTTTAAGAGAGACTGTTAATATATATAGGTTATATATTAAGGGGGTTAGGTTATATAGGAGAGACTGTTAAACAGGAGGGTTAGGTTACACAGGAGAGACTGTTAAACAGGAGGGTTAGGTTACACAGGAGAGACTGTTAAACAGGAGGGTTAGGTTACACAGGAGAGACTGTTAAACAGGAGGGTTAGGTTACACAGGAGAGATTGTTAAACAGGGGGGTTATGTTACATAGTAGAGACTGTTAAACAGGAGGGTTAAGTTACAAAGGAGAGACTGCCAAACAGGATTCACCAACGGTAATATTACGGTTAAAGCAATCACGACGAATGTGAAATATATGATCGATACAAATCTGATGCAGTTTCGATGTACCTGGATGCAATTTGCAACAGATTGGTAGCGGCTGCTAAAAATAGGCTGCTAATGATAGCTGAGTGAAGGCTAGAATAGGTGAGTAAGAGAAGTACCAGGGCATCTCTGTGGCGAGTACTGCTAGAAACAGACCAACTCAAAAACACTCTAAATAGATCTCACTGTAGGCTGGCACAATGTTCGGCTAAACAACCACACATTACACTTCCTATTTCATTTTAAATCACGTGGAAGACTCTTTCCATGTCTTCGTGTAGATATATCCACCCCACCTCACCACCTTACATAAAGACATCATCACAACAGCAAATAAGCCCAGATGAACATTGTATACGTTCATTCAACATACATAAAAGCATTTCATGATTTTAAACATTAAGGGCAGGGTCCATTCAAAATGTAATTAAAATTGACCATTTTCTTCCAAAGTTCCACATCACCTGTTATAACATTCTACATCAAGGGAGCTGTCTCTAATATCAAGCTTACGTTAAGCTTGTGACTGGAACCATTCTTCGTTTCAAATCTATTTGGAACTTTGTGGTACAATTCCAAAAGGAAGCTGTCACTAATCACTGGCTTATGCAGTGCTTGTGACTAGCAACGAATCAGCAAGGACCTGGGTAGATTGGCCAGTTCCATGACAAGTAAATATACCGGCCTTATAATTAACAATTTAACAGACCATTTTAACAATTGCCTGTGATTGGCTATTATGCCAACAATAAAATCTAGTTGATGACAAGTGCCCTTATGTCATTAGACGGTGATACTCCATTATTTATTAGGAGTGTTCCCAACTTTAATGTCATTAATGGTCATAATAACATATATATATATATATATATACGATTCCGGAATGCAGGCGAGACCGGATTTATCATTTTTAAAGATCGGATCGGATTTGATGGCTGCCAAATTGTCCGTCGGATTCGGTATTCGGAGTCGAGTTTTTAAAGAATGCTGTCGGATTCGGAATTCGGATCGCCGGGATCGGGAGACGAAGTGTGCGGTTTGTGTTTGTGTGGTGACAGAGAGAGAGAGAGAGAGAGAACCCAGAGAGGGAGAGTGTGTATGTGTCAGAGAGAGAGAGAGAGAGGTGTTGCGTGTGTGTCTGTGGTGTCGTCGTGTGTGTGTGTGTCGTGCTGTGGTGTGGGAGAGAGAGAGAGAGGTTGTTGCGTGTTTGTGTTGTGTGTGTGAACAGAGAGAGAGAGAGGTTGCGTGTTTGTTTGTGTGTTGTGACAGACGAGAGAGGGAGAGAGAGAAAGCGCGAGGCAGTGTGTCTTTCCGAGAGAGAGAAAAAGAGAGGTGTGTGTGTGTGCGCGCTGCTGTGTGTGTGTGGTGTTTGAGGAGAGACGCACCTGAGAGGGAGTGTGTATAGTCTGAGAGAGAGAGGTGCGCGCGCGCTGGTGTGTTTGTGTGTGTTGTGTTGTGGTGTGATGTGTCGTAGCGAAAGAGAGACGTTTTTGTGTTTGTGTTGGGTGTGTGACACAGAGAGAGAGAGACGAGCCAGAGAGAGAGAGAGAGAGAGAGCAGAGTAGATGAGGAGAGAGAGAGAGAGCGAGAGAGAGCGCGAGAGAACCAGAGAGGTGTGCGCGCGCGTGTGTGTGTGGTGTGGGTTGAGAGAGAGAGAGAGCAGAGAGAGAGGAGGAGAGAGAGAGAGAGAGAGAGAGAGAGAGAGAGAGAGGAGAGCGAGAAGAGAGAGAAGAGAGAGAGAGAAGAGAGAGAGAAGCGAGAGAGAGCGAGAGAGAGAGAGAGCAGAGAGAGAGAGAGACGAGAGAGAGAGAGAGAGAGAGAGCGAGAGAGAGAGAGACGAGAGAGCGCGAGAGAGAGAGAGAGAGAGAGAGCCGAGAGAGAGAGAGGAGAGAGAGAGAGGAGAGAGAGAGAGAGGAGAGAGAGCGAGCGAGAGAGAGAGAGAGAGAGAGATGAGAGAGATGAGAGGAGAGAGATGAGAGCGAGAGAGAGAGAGAGAAGATGAGAGAGAGAGAAGAGATAAGACCACGAGAGAGAAGAGGATGAGAAGAAACGAGAAGAGAGATGAGAAGGGAGAAGAAGAGGCAAGAGAGAGAGAGAGAGAGAGAGAGAGAGACGAGAGAAGAGAGAGAGAGACAGAGAGAGAGATGCAGAGAAGCAGCGAGCACCAGAGAAGCGAGCAGAGCACAAGCCGAGAGTTAGACGCGCACGGCCGACGCGAGCGAGTGGGACGAGAGGAGAGCGACGAGCCGAGAGAGGAGAGAGCAGAGGAGAAGATAGAGAGAGAGGAGAGAGACAAGAGAGACCGAAAGAGAGAGAGAGATGGAGCTTTTTATTGTTTGATTTTGTTTTTATTTTTTTATGCGCGAGAGAGAGAGAGAGAGAAGGAGCAGAGAAGGAGAGAGAGCGAGAGGAGAGAAAGGAGCAGAGCAGAGAGAGAGAGAGAGAGAGAGAGGAGAGAGAGGCAAGGAGAGAGGAGAGGAGAAGAGAGAACGGAGAGAGAGGAGAGAGAGAGAGAGAGAGAGAGAGAGAGGAGAAGAGGAGAGAGGAGATTGAGAGAGCACAGGAGAGAGGAGAGAGAGAGAGAGATGAGGAGAGAAGAGAAGAGAGATCGACGAGAGATGAGAGAGAGAGAAGAGAGAGAGAGACGAAGAGAGAGAGAGCAAGAGAGGAGAGATGAGAGAGAGAAGAGAGAGACGAGCGAGGAGAGAGAGAGAGACGAGAGAGAGAGAGAGAAGACGAGAGAGAGAGAGAGAGGAGACGAGAGAGAGAGAGAGAGCGAGAGAGCAGAGAGGAGGAGAGAGAGACGAGAGAGAAGAGATGAGAGAGAGAGAGAGAAGAGACGCGAGAGAGAGAGACGAGGAGAGAGAGAGAGAGAGAGAGAGAGAGAGAGAGAGAGGAGACGAGAGAGAAAGAAGGAGAGAGACGAGAGAGAGACGAGAGAGGAGAGAAGGAGGAGCGAGAAAGAGATGAGAGAGGAGAGAGAGGGGAGAGACTGAGAGAGAGAGCAGAGAGAGAGGAGAGAGAGAGAAGAGGAGAGAGAGAGAGCGAGAGAGCGAGAGAGAGAGAGATGAGGAGAAGTAAGAAGATGAG
>NW_014577068.1:1024211-1040700 GCF_000485595.1 Priapulus caudatus | reverse complement strand
ATAAGTGATTGATAATCCTAGACCTAACCCTAACCCTAACCCTAACCCTAACCTAAATGACATTAAACCACAATTAATTATATGACCATATATATATAGATCGGATTCGGATCGGATCGGATTCGGATTATCGGATCCGACGCACAGCACTATCCTGCATATATGGTGTGTGATACATAATCAGGTTGCTAGTGTTAAACAAGTACTTGGAAAGGTCATGAGACTAATAAACTGTGAGGGAAGAAGAGTTTGGAAACTGCTATTGATACAGAGGAATCAGACATACCTACTTTGAAAATTTACAGTGACCATGTCTTAAGATTAACCCAGTTTACATGGTAACAAATCAGGGCAAATGATGTGCATTTGCTAGCTTTTGTTAGCTTAGCTACGTTGTTAGCTTAGCTTATAGCTACCTTAGTTCTTAAACAATTCAGCTAAAAATAGAATCAAAGGGAATGAAAATATTTCATTACATGTGATATTTAAATTCAGAAGAAAATGCCAAGCTCATTTGAGCAAAATCATGCTAACAATACATAATATACATGTATAGGAACTAGTTATTGTTATATGGCTGCGAAAAATACTGCACTGTAATTGGTGCAGGGGATGTTTGCCACTATAATGCTACCCTACGGCTTGATCGACACACTAGCCAAGGACAGTATTTCATACCTGGTAACGGGAGGGGGTTGTACCAATTGGAGTTAATTACACAAGTTGATTGTATTGGGATTGCCAGCTGTAAACACATCTAGATCTGGAAATTAGGAGAATTAGGGAATGTGCAGCATTAATGGGATGTCGTAAATTGGCTTCAGCTTTAAAGGCATGCTGGACCCTACATGCATTAAAGACCTGGAAAGAACCCTGGCACTTAACTTTTGGCAGTATTATACCACGTACAGACTGCAAATATGGTATCAAACTGGCGCACGCCTGACGCGAGTCTGGCGCGTGCCAAATCGTAGCGTACAGACACAAAACTCTTAAGCGGGCTAAGTTGAGGCTTTAATATAATAATGTGCCTACACAAATCAGTATGATACATGACATATTTGAGAGCTGTAACAAGAAATTGTGTGTGATACCAACGTAACCAAGTTTTTATTGCTACTTATACCTAACCCCTTACTAAAGCCTTAGTAAAGCCCAGAATCCACTCGTGATTGTTTGTTCGCACAAATTCCTGTGCTCCTAATGTCATAATGTAATATATACCTATGGGCATAGTTCCTATATATATATCCTATGCATACTATGACTATTCTAACCTAGAATGAAATGCTGTCAGAATCAAGTCGCATTGCTGGTATTACTATTAGTATTAGGTGCACTCTCAGTCTCACGCAAACCGGTGCAAAGTGCCGCACACAACGCCAGAACTGAGAGTGAGAACAAAATAAGCACAGAAATACTCGTATAATATCAAGAGCTCATAATAGAGAAGAGTATGACACCGTTTTAACAGCGTTTTGCATAGTTTTCAACTTGTAAATATTCTATCAATAATAATTAATATGCAGGGTGCTACAAATTTTTTTTCCCACTTGCCCTCTCGGGCAAGTGGGTTATGAAACTGGATGCCCGGAGGCAAAAGTCACTTGCCCGAAAAAAAAAAAATACTATTTTTTTCTAATATGAATTTAAATGGTAAATAACGTAAATGAAGGTTCAACTAGTCAACATCCAGCATTTCACTTAAAGTGATTACGTCACCGTAAATAGTAAAAGTAAAAAAAACATTTCCACTTTTTCACAAAATATAAGTAATTCTGTTAACTTTTTATGGTTAAATTGCTGCATTATACTTCCCATTTTACTATATATTGTTCGATGTAAACATACACTCGAGACTCATACATAGCCCTCCTAGCAGCAATTAATGTCAGAGATAAATAATAGTCGAATCGTCCAGGGATTTTTTGGATTTTTAACTAGTGAGAACAATCTTATCATGTAAGAAGTTTGACGATATTGTAGTCCCGTTAGTACTACTTTTTACGTAAAAAATGGGCAAACAAACATTGTTTTAAAAATAGTACACTATATTTTTTTTTGTTTTTTTGGTAGTTTTTTTTTTATAAGTAGAAAGAAAAAAAATAACGGACAATATAAAGTTGCGCCCGAAGGGCTAGTAAGGTAAGGTTTGTACCAGCCCTTCTGGTTTTCAACTAGCCCTAAAAGCATGATGTCGATAGTGGTTGCGCGGAAAATTGTTGATCTCACGAATGCTCCGAGATGCTTTCTGAGGGTATTGTGTATTGTTTATATTTGATTATATATTGTGTATTGGTGTATTAGAGAGGTTTATTTATTTACAATCATTTTATTATTAAAACAGCCAGAGTGACTGTGAGTGTGCACTATAACACTGTAGTAGTGGAACAGGTCTCGATGAGCGAGGTTGCCATGTGATACAACGCTATAGACGCGGTCCCCGACACTCTACATTGTGCTACTGCTATTACATGAGAAGGAAATGCATGACCGGCAAACGCACGCCACACGCACGCGCACGCCACACGCACGCACGCACACACCACACCACACACACACACACACACACACACACACACACTCACACACACACACACACGCGCGCGCGTTTACAACGCCCACGTGCAACATATGAACACGTATCACCGACACGCGTATACGCACGCACACACGTCGCCACACACGCGCTTACGCACACACGTCGCACACACAGGCGTCTTACGCACACAACGTCGCGCACACGCAGCTCACGCACACACATCGCACACACGTGCTCACGCCACACACGGCGCTCACGCACACACGTCACACACATGCGCTCACGCACACACACACGCTCACGGCACACACGCACACACGTCGCACAGACACGCTAACGCACACACATCGCACACACGGTGCTCACGCACACGTCGCGCTCACGCACAACGTCGCGCACTACGACACACACGGTCGCACATACACACACGGCTCACGCACACACGCGCTCACGCATACACAGCATCACACAACACGTCGCGCGCTACACACGCGCCGGCTCACGCACACACGACCCGCTAACGCACCCACACGTCGCAACACACGCCAGCTCACGCCACACACGTCACACACACGCCGCTCACGCACACACGCTCGCCCACACACGCGCAACGCACACGTCCACACATGCGCAAACGCACACACGTGCGACACACACACACACGTCACACACACGCACGTCACACACACGCTCGCTCACGCACCCACGTCGCACACAGCGCTCACGCACACACGTCACACACACGACGCGCCAGTCGCACACACGGCGCATAACGCACACACGTCGCCACACACGCGCCTCACGCACACACGTCGCACACACGCGCTCACGCACACACATGACACACACGTGCTCACGCACACACGTTCATTTCACGAATACGAAATCTGGTCTGGAATTGTGTCCAAAATGTGTTCACATACGCCGCCGAAAACAGTGAAGGCACAGGGATGGTATCAGGAACCTTCTCAAGAATGTTCGTTGGGATCATTATGAAAGTTGCCACGAGATGGCCGATATACGTTTAAGTGTCTTAGATTAAGATGGAAGCTCCCATCGACGTAGTAGCAACAACTATTTGCCAAGACAGAATAGGTAAGCACTCATCCATTTACCTACGCAAGCCTACAGGCTGAAATAGAGAGCTGCCACCTGTAACTAATTAACGCAGGCAAAAACTACACAGTACTATCACCACTACATGCACTGGCAGTGGCCACTGCATCTGGCATAAGTTACATGTACACACGTACACTGACAGTACAGAATGGCCATAGAAAATTATACGATTTAAGGCGAGCATAAACCTTCTTCAACCAAATTTAGCTTTTGAAATTTCACTGTGACATTGTAGCTCATACTCCAGGCATGTATAGATTCTACTAGCAAACCGCGCAGTCAAATTAATGTTCTAACAGTAAACAAATCATGTTTAACCCTCCTCTGAGGGTCAAAAGTACCGACACTACTTCTTCGCATGTCCAGCAGAAAGTACATTTCATGGTCCTTTCAATAAAGCCATAAAAATGCCTAGCGTCACTGCTGAAGCCAAAAAAGTTTTTCAATCGCTCCGTCAGACATGTCTCAGAAAATGTCTAAAATCTACCCTGTGCTCCCATTGACCTTTGACCTGCGACCTCACATTTCGGCCACAGTGATGGCTTTTCCTACCATGATGCTATACACCGACTATCACAGCCTAGGTCAAGCCGTTTAGATTTGTGCCCAATTCTGCCATTTCCTCCCTAATACCTTAAGTTAAGGAGCGAATGTTCCCCTTCTTTTACAGCTCTTGACCTTTTGCACTTTGACCCCCAGCTTCGACATCCCAACTCGTTTTCGGATTACCCCCCCCCACGCCGAATATCGTGACCGTTACGTCGAGCGCGTTAAGATTTGTGCGCCAACTGTTGACGGACGCACGAACGCACGCACGCACGGACGATCATGCGATCCTACAAGCTGCATCTGACTACGTCAGATGAGCTAAAAACCCACCACACTCACAATAAATTAATATAATATGTTCAAGTTTATTTGGGGCTGGATCGTAAGCGCAGAGAATATAGCGGTGCATGCATGCAGATATAATAGACTGACAGCACAGTATACAGTCAAGAGCATATAAAGAAGGTATATATAAGAAGTATATATACCTTCTTTATACGCTCTTGATACAGTGTATCTGTTTTTGTGTACTTCAGCAAAGAAAATCCTCATTCACAGGTGGCAGTAGAAGGGCAAACATTTGAGTTAGCTGATCACGTAATGACCATGCCTGGCCTGGGGGCCGGGGGCCCGTTGTCAGAAACAAAATTAGTCTCAACATTAGTCTTAACATTAACTTCCACTCATTAACCGTTGACAGAAACATCGTAATGTTACAGAACGAAAAATCCTCGCAAATATCTCTTAACATTACGAGAGCCCAGATCTCGTAACTTTAAAATTAAGTTGAAAATAACACATTTACACTACGAATTAACAATTACGTGATATTATATTTATTAATAATGAAAAATGTGTTTTTCTTGAAAAACACGTCAAAATCATAAATTATCTACGCGCTAATAGAAACAAACAGACAATAATTACAAATAGCGTATGGCATTTGTTCTCTGTTTTAAATGCTTTGCCATGAGCTTGCACGACTCTCACGTCTCATGTTAGTGTGCAGAAATTTGTCTTGTTGTGGGCAGAATAATTGATGACGCACGTCATTTTTTCATTAAAACTATTATTTATATGCTGTTATAGCCATCATTAATATAGCATAAATGACTGTTGCCTGTACAATAAATGTGTATGAATTTAATTTTGTGATCGATCTCATCCAATCAGCAGCCTTGTTGACATGAAATTATGAAGTTCCTGTTATCGTGCAGTGTTTGCTCGTAGCCTACGATGTGTTTTCTGTCAACGCCTACTCTCGTAGCATTAACATAGTCGTAAGCTGTTATCGGTAGCATTAACATTAGCATTAACTTACGAGTTTCTGACAAGGGGCCTGTTCCGGCCCGTTTACCTGTTGCGCTGTATACATGTGTATGATATGACTGTTTTGCCTGATTGTTCCAACTCGCATTTGTGTTTTTTTCATTCCAAATCTCGTCGCGGCAGCCTTGCTGCAGGTCGCAGCAAGGCAGCCGATGTAGCCGCGATGTTGTGTCTGTGCAAATAATGCAAGCGGCGGGTGTAACTAAAAAATAGTATTATGTCTAGATTCTAAACATTCAAGTAAAATAAATTTGCTTGCCCCCAAGCGGGCAAGTGGGCAATTTCAAGCTACTTGCCGGCGGGGTAAAATTTTTGTGTGCCTTCAATATGTGAATAAATATATTCAATACTTTACCTTGTTTCGTCTAGGATTTCACCCTTAGGCGAGAATATTTTTTATTTTGTTGGTATTAGCAGATCGCGCGCGACCTCGAATTTCAAAGAAAAACGATTGCAAAAGAAAATAAAATTGAAAACAATTGCTATTTTTTTATTCCGCGCGACTTTTCTCTAAGAAAGCATCGATGAAAAAAAATGCTAAACATTTTGCGGGTGTGGGCTGTTGCACAAACAGTCTATAATAAAAGTAAAAATAATTACAAGTGAGTTTTGTTTTCATTTAGCTTTTTCTTAAAATAACTTTAATAATCAATTGTATAAACACGTATCACTGTATTTGACGTTGTCTTGATCTGACAAAACAATTTTTTTTCCCCTACCGAGTCACACCAAACAACAAAAATTCTGTAAACCAACAAAACAAAAAAAGGTGGCCTTAATCATATGACACCACCAATTTACCTGAAAATCGTAATGTGTTCTTCAAAAAAGCTTCTTTTGAATACGACACGCGTTTTACACAAGTTTTCCCAAATGTTCGCCATGTATTTTAGGCGGCATGTGTGATATGCGGGCGCAGCACCAGGTTGTAACTACGCAGAGCGCTGGGGTCTGTTGGGGATATTATTATTAGGTAAGCACAGTAACAGCGCACTTGTTTCGCTTCCTTATCATCAGGAACTCAAATGGGCAACACAAGCTCAAATCAGCTGCTAGTCGCCGCTGAGCACACATTATTTCTAGCTCGCTGGAAACAGCTACACGCTGAATACAATTCGATGCCTATAATATCCCACACAGGCCCCAGCATTCGTCATAGACAATAGAACACTAATCCCATAACAAACATTGGTCTGGGACATGCATCCATGCGTCAAAACTGTAGGAAACCGTGCGCGTATTAAAATAACTTTTTTGAAGAACACATACGATTTTCAGGTAAATTGGTGGTGTCATATGATTAAGGGAGAATCATAGACAAAAACAAGGTAAAGTTTGAATATATTTATTCACATATTGATAGAATATTTACAAGTTGAAAACTATGCAAAACGCTGTCATGAATACGTACTCTTTTCTATTATGAGCTCTTGATAATATATATCACAGAATAAGCTGAAACGCGTGCATTACACAGTAGTACTACTACTAGTACTACTATACTACTACTACTACTACTACTACTACTACTACTACTACTACTAGTACTACTACTAGTACTAGGTACGTACTAGTAGTAGTAGGGTTATGGTAGGTATCGCACACTATGTGACACCATGCAACGATGTAATACTATTACATCGTTGTACTAATAGTAATAATACTAATAGTTACTAATAGTAATACAACATAGACACGGTTAGAGACCGTGGGAATACCGAAACAAATCTGAAATCATATCCCACGTTCTCTAACAGTGTCTATGATGTGTTACATCGTTGCATGGTGTCACATAGATGATATGCCATTGTAAACCGACCAGGCTCTCCAACTGTTACACGTCGTAGGCCTCTCGCCAACGTAGAACGCGAGAAGGAAACTTGTGGCTAATGCCATGGGAGGAACAGCCTACAGGTCACAATGACATTTGGAATCGTTTTTAAAGAGACACATACGTCTGTAAAGACTGACGACAGAGTAAACACTTTACGTTTCATCGACTCTTACGTTACACATTAACTTGTTATCATTTACCTTGTATAACCGTCTGAAAAATGGGAAAATATGTCAACTTTCACCGTCTCGCCCACTTCACATCTTCATGTTCGCGGGTTCACGATAACACTAATGACATCATCGAACGGAGCTCTCGCGTCGTCTCGTCACATCCGAGTTAATTCGCGAGAATGTGAACAAGGGAGCATTTGCTAAGGAGAACGACATCTTCGATCTAGTTTCGGATGATTTTCAGCAAAAGATCCTGGTAGCTAAACTTTCCATAAAATGTGGTTATACCATATCTTTGTGCTTGGGTTGATACCCTTTCTAATATTCCAAGTTGCTGGAGTCTACGTAGAGGTAGGTTGAAACGCACCTAATATTTAGAACGGCAACATAATTTTCTCTTCCCTTTCGGCTTTCGTCCGTGCCATCGCCTAGGTTGTACTTGTACTAGTTGTAGGGGCCCATCTTCGCAAATTTTAGTGGCAGTGTGTGTGTGTGTTTGTAACCGGACATGTACATTAAATATGTAATATGTTAGGGTCTAATCTAATCTGTAGAATTTTAAGTAACGTCGCCATGCAGCTGTGAGCTTTAGCTTAGACTGGAAGTGCAATCTACGCAGAAAAATTGTTCGAAAATGTATAAAAATGTGTAAAAATGTTGGTTCAAGGATAGAGAACATGGGTCCCAATAAAACCAATGTCATTTAAATCAATATAAATATAATATTATATCAATATAATAGGTTAGGGTTATGGTTAGGGTTAGGGTTAGGATTAGGGTTAGGGTTAGAATTAGGGTTAGGACTTAGGGTTAGGTTTAGGCACATTGGTTTTATTGGGACCCATGTTCTCTATCCTTGGGCCAAAATGTTCTTGCTGAATGAAGCCTGTTCATAGCACTCGATCGTCTGAGTGTGATCATTGCTTTCAACATAGGGGGCCTACATGTGCCATTTTCTAAGGATCCCTTTAAATTTAACTACTTTGTTTCTGACATTCAATATTGAAATTCTCTCGAGTCTTTGGTTAATTGTAAATTTCAAGCTTTTTCGGTTCAAGGATAGAGAACATGTGTCCCAATAAAACCAATGTCATTTACATCAATATAAATATAATATTATATCAATATAATAGGTTAGGGTTATGGTTAGTGGTTAGGGTTCGGATTAGGGTTAGGGGGTTACGAATGGTTGGGTTAGGGTTAGGCACATTGGTTTCACTGGGACCCTAGATACAATAAATGTAACCCAAACCCAAGAGGATAGGTTACAAAGCCTCCTATCCTTTTGTGCGGATGGAATGCCCGAGTAGAATCACTCGGGCCGGGTTTGCTGGTGCGTTTCAGAGACTAGAACTTCCAAACTGGGTTTATTCTCAACACGAACCTTTCTCCGCTATCTGGGAACTTACTATGTATCCAACTACTCTGTATTAAACTAATATAACCTGTTACAAAAATTCGAAGTGACGAGCGGCGAATATACTGAGCGCCATTTCTGTTGACCTGTGACGTACTTCGGTTTGAAGAGGCGGATCACCGACCAATCGGAGGCGCTGCGTTTGCCGTGCTTATGCGCAGTTGGGAAATAGCGTACGTCAACAGGTCAACAGAAATGGCGCTCAAGTATATTCGCCGCGCGTCACTTCGAATTTTGTAACAAGTTATATTAGTTTAATACAGAGTATTGCGATACATAGTAAGTTCCCAGATAGCGGAGAAAGGTTCGTGTTGAGAATAAACCCAGTTTGGAAGTTCTAGTCTCTGAAACGACCCACCGCAACCGGCCCGGTGATTCACTCGGGCATTCCTCCGCACAAAAGGATAGGGAGGCTTTGTAACCCTATCCTCTTGGGTTTGGGTTACATTATTGTATCTACTGGGACCCATGTTCTCTATCCTTGGGCCGCTTTTTCTACTGCAAGCTGCATTGTTGATCTGTCTATTTCAGTATTTGATCAACTTTGTCTCTCCATCTTCGATATCACATACCCTACATAGTCTCTTGTACTTTGAAGAATAATCTTTATTTAAGGTTATGAGGTAGAAATCACGTGCACGTGAGTGACAGAGTCGTTTCAATCATGAAATTATGGTAAATAAACATAAAATGCATTTACTACCAAAGTAATATTTACAGAGTGGCTATATGCCCGGCAGCCGGCATATATCTGATGGCTGCCGGGCACGGTCTTCGATTTCCTAAATGCCCAGCAGTTTTTAATTTTCAGCGTTATCTCAAGTAAACAAGGGTTACGGTTAGGGTTAGGGTTAGGAACTGCCAGGCATTTAGGAAATCGAAGACTGTGCCCGGCTGCCGGGCATATAGCCACAGCGTAATATTTATGTGCTCTCAGTTAGTATATTAGATCCCCCCACAACTTACCTAATATCATTTGTTGATTTCCGACAAACTTGATTTCATGTAGAAGTGGCAGGGCTTCAGTTAGTAGTTACTCACTGTAATTTGTAAAATGGTTGTCAAGTTGAGTAAAAAAATTGATTAACTTTGTATTCTACACAACAGCCTCACAGTCACAGCTATGCACAAATTGCAGAGTTAGATGTGATTTTAGGCGATGTGATCTATGCTGTTGGCCACAAGAAGCGAGGCCCAAGGTCTTCGATTTGTGCAAAGGTGTGAAGTTATTGTGTAAAAATACTAACTTAATACCTGTTTTATCATTTTACTGTACCATGAAAGCCATTCCTCCTCTGCTGCGGCATAGATGGAATGTGTAGGTGGCTATATATAGTGTTTTAGGTAGGTTGTGTGCATCATTGTCACACACTACCTGTAATATTTATTGCATAATAATTCCTTGTAAATGCCGCTCAAATACTCCTCTGCTACAAACAGCCTCAACGCATGAATGCCACTGTGGACATAATACTCGGATTCTATATATCTATTTGTGTATTTATTTCCCATTACTTTATTATTGAAATTAACCAAGTGCATGCGATAAAAAATAACCATAAATTGAGCCTACTCTTACTTAGTACTATGGTACTACAGGGTTATATTATTTTTATATTATTGATATTCTTGCATTATGGGTGCCACTGCCTTATATCAGGGCTCGACACTAGCGCTGGCCCGATGGCCCGGGGCCAGTAAAACTGTACGTCGGGCCAGCAGAATTCCAGAAATGCTAAATTTTGGTGGCCCAACACTAAACTTTCTAAGTGATTATGTGAGAAAAAGTATAATTTTCTTACGTGAAAATCTTGTGCGTGCGTGCGTACGTACGGTATGTGTGCATGTATATTTGTGTAGCTACAGCGTGTGTGTACGTGACTACGTGTACGTGTGCATGAGCCGCGATAGCTAGAACAATACGCAAACAATAGTTACAATACAATGCGCGTGACTGCTGCAATATGGTGTGATGCGATGTATGGGTACTTAAGCTATACGGTAGTTTGGGTCTCGTATGCGAGAGAACTTTACGCGTAAAAACATAATTCGAGTCTTCTGCATATAAAGCGAATGCGTGTCGTTTCTGTTCTAGTTTCTGTTTGTGTTCGTGGAACGGTTAGCATTAATCATTGGTCCAGTGCATTGTAGCGCGCAGTTTCAATAAATCGATATCATTACACACGCAGCTCTGCGTAGGGCGCGTTTGTTTGGTCGGATCCACGGATCTCGATCCGATGGATTCGTTGATCTGACTGTTTGTTTGGTCGGATCACTTGATCTCAATCCACCGAACCCGACCCTGCTAGCGAGGCGGATTTGAACAGGATCCAATATGGCGGCCCGCGCCTCAGCCAATAACAGCTTGTTCTTTGTTATGAACCATCCCGTGATAGGTCACAGCGAAACGTGATCCGGTGAAAGTGAGTTTGCGTTTGTTTGGTCGGATCAGGATCACATGATCTCGTTCAGACGGATTCGTCCCAAACAAACGCGCCCATAGTTAATGACCCTGTGACCTTGACCTTGACCTTGGGTGTAAGTGGCTCAGAATCAATAGGGTTCTCTCGCCCCATAAGATGCAACTGTGGACCAAGTTTGAAGTTTCTTCCTCTTACGGTTGCAAAGATATCGAGCGGTATATATATTCTATGTACCCCTTATTTAAAGTTATTAAAGTAAATATTGAAGACTCATTTTCAAGCTGCACAAGATGCACATACAAGGATTGTGTTTGTTTGAAATACTTACAAGAATTTCTGCAGCAAAAAGCTAGTGCCAGTACGTGTTTTGCCAGTGTTTTACTGTTTGTTAAAAGAAAATAATCTCATGATCTTGTCTTGTACAGGTGTTACGGGTGTCTTTCAAATTGTGTGTAGAAAACATGGACTTTATTTTAACTTGAAAATATACAGTACTTGTACTTGTACTTTGATGTCTTGCCAAAAAAAAATGTCGAAGAAATGAGCGAAGTTTGAATAATGGTATTATACAAGACTCTAGTCTGGGGAATATTTGATGTGGATAAATGTATGCCCCTCAATGTGAGATTGTGTTGAGACTTATGTAAGTGCATCTATTAATAAAGAGGTCTATCCAGTCTTCATATAATTAATTAAAATATAGGATTTATCACAACAAGATGGGTTTTTAATGTTTTCCTCTTTTTTGGGGTGCCAATAACTTTGCTTTTCGGGCCATCAAAAATTGAAAATTCATAATTTTACTGGCCCGAACGGGCCACTAGAAAAAAAAGTTAGTGTGGAGCCCTGCTTATGTGATTGGACGCACCTGCTACACTTTAAATAATTATCGGAATTTCGTGTGAGTTATACATTCTAGACATTGTACTATACAGATGATTCCAGATTATGGTAATTGGTATGACTCACCAGTGTTCAAGCAACTGCATTTGATGTTTCCAACGCATAATTATTGCATATAAATTGTTGGCCAAATCAATTTTAGTTCGATGCAAATTTATATTGTTATTTTGATCGTTCGTTGAGCACCCAGGCACAGGTGGCCTTTAGTAGTAAATACAATTTGTGTTTAGTTACTAACTAAATTACTATAGCCTGTCCAAAAAGTGATCTGATGTTCCATAGTTGGTGTTAGTGTCTGTGAAAAGAATTCAAAGTGTCACATTCAGTTTTACTCTACTAGTACTGGCACCCCAGTCCATAATGATGGCATAGAACCAACAGTAGCTCCAAAAATACTAAGTAATATAGGTCATACTGCCATACATTAAAAGACCGTTTCAAACTTTCAGTGTACAAAAACTTATCATTGTTTCAGTTTTCAAACATTACTACAACTAGTGTAACATGTAAAAGCCTAGGTGAGTGAATAAACCTATAGCTCACTCTCAGTAACTGGGTGCTACTAAGCATTTCTTATTTACTGAGTTACACTATTTTCTGAGATGAAGTGAGTGACGACAACCCCATAATGCAATTTGCCGCGAGCTCGGTTTGACTAAAATGGCAAATTGACCATGTGAATAGCATAAATTTCGGTTTCAGCTGTTTATCTTGTACTGTTTCAGGTTTTCCAAGTCCAGATCAAATGGAAATTGCAATATGTTTGTTTATTTTGTTCACCTTGTAAATAGAGCTGGGTTAGTGTTAGGTTAGGTAAAACATATATTAATTTATATTTGTTGGAGGTTGATATTCTTACAATTATAATATAGCGGGTGCATCTAACGGCATTATACCTGTGAATTATATTTATAATCAGTAAACATTCAGTGTGCTTAAAATTATTACAATAAATTGTTGCTCTAACAGTGTATAATATTACTATGTAGTGTAGTAGAGAGGCAATATTTTGTAGGGAGTGGCTACATGCCTGGGCATCCCTCTTACATGAGATCTCGCTGCACATTGCACATGAGTTATATCAAAAGCTAATAATACTAAGAGGTATTATTAGCTCTTGGTTATATCTACTTAAATGCTATCTTGCTTTAAAATAGTATCAGCTTGGATACACTCGATATAGATCTCAGTTTTTAAGTGGTAGCATTCAAGATGTCTCATGTGATTTGTGTAGGACATAAACTGCTAGATAAAACAACGATTATTGTTTTTAGGTCTTTGTATAAGTGGTAATGAAAATGCTAATGTATTGATTGGAGAATTGCAAGTAATGTAGTTTCCTTGCTTGATTTTGCCATGTTGCAAGTTTTTGAAACTAGTATTCATTAGGCATTAGAATCAATATGTAATATACTTGGAAGGAAGCAATGTGGTCTATCGCTGTCATGTAATACAAGCTATAGCCTCACTAGACCTAACCTAATGCTACACAATATCATGCTCTCCTCTAATATATCACACCTTTTGTTCTGGTCCCATGGCTAATACATTTAATTTACAGCAGTGGTATTGATTTCTTTTTAACCAGTGTCACTGTGTAAGCATGTACAAAATATAAGCCATGTCAAGTCAGCTACTATACACTTTTTACTGGCACATAGCACGTGGTTTGCCATGTAATATACATGTATACATGTATCTGATTTCACACGTGTTTGCAATAGCGCAAGGTAATATCCCTGCACTCAATAAAATTGCTAGTAAGTCAATAATTTTGCTAGAAATGTATGCTGTGTGCAATTATTAAAAAAATGTCCTCCCATATGTGCTGTTTGTGCTATTATATACTTCACTTGTTATTGCAGGCTTTGGTAGGCAGCGTGGCCGATGCTGCTGGACCACTGGAACCAAAGATTGCAATGAAATGTGGTTTTCTCAATATGCATTTGAACATCAGCAACGGAGATTGGATTCCGGACAAAAGCGCCAATTCCAACTGTCTGACAGAAAAGCTAGACATACTAGAGTATTGTCGAAAGGTATGTTTCTCTATTTGAATTTGAAATATCATCATACGTTAATGTTTGCAGCCCTTGAACTTTCTCTCAGTGCTTGACACTTCGGGTTAAAAAAGAATTTTTGGGCCACCAGAAATTTATTTCTTCTGGCCCAAAATGAAAAGGGGTAGCCCAATTTTCCATTGGTCTTTTTTTGGTTAAAATATAAATCATAACCATAATGACACATAGTAATATGATACATCATACTTGTATGTATTGTGTATGCAGTATTTGTATAGATGTGGCGCCAGCAACTTGTATGTATTGTATTGGTGATATGGGCCGGTGGCCTTCTTTACCTGAATAAAGAAAATGTTGTTAAACCGGTAACACGGCGTCGCAGGAACACGTTGTCACATGAACATGGCTTCACTGGTAATACGTCGTCACATGTAACACGGCATGACAGGTACCACATCGTCACATGTAACACGGCTTCACATGTAACATGGCTTCACATGTAACACGGCTTAACCGGTAATACGTCGGCATGGGTAATACGTCGGCACCGGTAACACGGCGTCGCAGAAACACGTCACAGGTAACACGGCATAGAACATGAACTTCTCAAATAGTTTTGTGGAACTGTGTAGTTATTATCATACCTTTCAGAGTCCTTTGGTAAACGAAAAAAAGTGAACATTGTTTGTTCCTGACCATCGATTGTTACAATTAAATGAAGAACAGTAGGCACCACCATGGTTTCTCTAGTGCGGTGCCATGACGGCGTGACCACAAACTATAGACGGCGCTACCAGTTCAATTAAAAAATGGCTGCCCAATAGTAATTGCACTGAGTGACTATGCGCGTTGATTTATATGCTCTGATCTCCCTTTACATAGGAAAGCCGTGTCCGCCGAATGTTGCGATAAATCGAAATCTGAGCACTTGTTTTGCGCTGTGTTAACGGCGAACAGAAATTGTACTTGCCCAAAGATTTCATTTTGGGCCTGTAATATTTTGTTTTTGGTATTTTTTAATCGCCCAGCAGAGGTTTTGGTCGCCATTGGTGACCGGGTGACCGGCTGTGTTGAGCACTGCCTCTGCTGTCTATTCTGCTTTATATTGATTTTATTACTTTGTATCAGGCTTTAGTACCAATTATCTAGAGTGTCCATTATATTTTTTTCCCTATTATTACTGAAATTCTGATTAAGGATGTCACCCAAATCTTATTTGCAGTGCTGTACTGCATGGAAAACATGGCATTTCGTTTCAACTGATATGTAAAAGGATACTAAAATATAATAAGGATATGTAAGGATATGTAAAATGACTTAAAAATGAACTTCACATTGGATTTTTCACTCCATGTGCAATCTAGATATATATCCATTATCATATCACAAACGATGGTGCCGATGGTGCCGATGGTGCCGATGGTGTCATAGTGCCGATGGTGTCATTGTTTAGCTACGTTGTATAACAAATTGGTAGCATCAAAGAATGTATAATATATATATATATATATATATATATATGGCACCGCTTGGTGTTTAGCTGAGGTGTGACTATTTTATTAGATATTTTATTGATTAATTTGTTAAGTTATCCTAGTTTCTGCACTAAAATAAACTTAAAAGCGTATACAGTCATATTAAGTACGTAATTTCATGACTTAACATTGAAAGCCACATTTCGTTCCCACCTTTAAGATATCAATAATGTTCTCAGTATTAATTTGTGTTAAAAAATCATCATGACATGATGATTTTTTATCACAAAATATGATGTTTTAATAAGTATGCGCGCTCGTGCGTACATGCGTGCATTCGCGTGTGTTTATGACTTCGTTCAAAATGGTAACGAGGAATGAAAACTAATCACCCGTTTCCCATTGTAAATGGTTGTTCCTGATTCCTACTTGCGCCTTTGTTAGCACGCTCGCTTCAGATAGTCAGTATAGGGTGTATCATAGTGCTGACAGCCACAGTCTAGTTGACACGTGCATGTCAACACGGCTGCATGGTTGCGTGGTTACAGCGCTTGGCAAGTTGTTGTAGTTGCAGAGAGGCCGATGGCCTCCTATACTGTAGCTAATGCTACGTACCAGACAGCTCATTCTTTCAGGCCTCCCTCCTGCCACCCCCCCCCTCACTCCTCTCTCATCTCTCCTCCTCCCTCCTCCTCCTCCTCCTC
>NW_014577068.1:1002995-1024201 GCF_000485595.1 Priapulus caudatus | reverse complement strand
TACTCTACTTCCTTCCGTCCGTCCCTCCCTCCTCCCCTCCCCTACCCCTCCCCTCCCTCCTCTCCTCTCCTCCCTCCCCCTCCCCTCCTCCTCTCTCTCTCTCTCTCTCTCTCTCTCTCTCTCTCTCTTCTCTCTCTCTCTTCTCTCTCTCTTCTCTCTCTCTCTCTCTCTCTCTCTCTCTCTCTCTCTCACTGTTTCCTCTCTCTCTGTGTTTGGATCTTGCTCTCTGTCCCCCTATCTCTGCCTCCCCCCCCCCCTATGATCTCACTCTGTTTTCCTTTGTTTTTCCCACGTATATCTTATAATAAACGGTTTCATGTATGTTGCTATAATTTCACATTACCTGTTTGAGGGCTGAGTTGCTAGGTTAGCCGGGTATATTTCAGTGACATTAGGGGATGGATCTATATCAATCATTGATAGTGATCACGCATGTTACACATACTGTATCGTGTAGAGCAACCCTGGATTGTCAGCTACACGTGTATTCAGCTCAATGTTGGCTATATCACTTTACAGAAAAGTACAATCAATACTATCTACAGGGCACAGCATTTTCTAAACTCACTTAGCTATCATTGAATTTGTATTCATTTCTAAACTCGTTGATCTATATCAGTGCATACAATATATATATACATATTATTCTGTGTGCATGTTCATCTGGATCAAGGGTTCTTAACCTGTGGTCCATGGACCCCTTTGGGATCCGTGGGTTGGCTTCAAGGGGGTCCGTGAACTAGGCGCATAAAAATAATTATGTTGATGTGCTTATACATGTGCATTTTTCTGGGGAGGGGTCCGTAGCTTTCACCAGATCCTCACAGCGGTCCATGACTCAAAAAAGGTTAAGAATCACTGATCTAGATAAACTGAGATCAAGAGTAGATAATAACACATGTGTTATTATCTACTCTTGCTGAGATGTATATACGTACAAGGTAAACATATATATGTTAAAGTTGGTGTACAGATTGTACTTATAGTGTTTACATTATTACAAGAGCATATATGTTTTGGTGATGATCACACATGATCGCTTATCACTATTTATTCTCTATTGATTACAAAAGCAGGGCATGAAATTAGCCAAAGTGTGAACAGGCCCTTAGACAAATTGAACAGACCCTTAATTTTGTTCAATTTATTCCATTATTAATAAAAGGATTAGCTTTGTGTTTATTAGTCATACTCATAGTATTTCACTAATTTATTGCTATCAGTGGAGTTCTACTTGTTTGACAGGAATTGCTGGAACATGATTTACTTCTTAGTAGGCGTTAAGTGAAAACTAGTCAGGAAATTGGTAAATATTGTTGATATAATTATTGCAAGATGGGCAACATTTTGAATAGGCCAAGTGGTATGATTATATGGGGGGTTGAACCGGCGGCCACCGGCAAAATAGCGCTAATTTCTCGCACTGCAAAAGTGTACATGTATGGATTTAAAATGACTCGCTAGTTATCGGGAAAAGTACCTCACACCCCCTATTTTTGTTTGCAGGCTTATCCGACGCTGCAAATCACTAATGTTGTGGAGTCAACATCAACTGTGAGGATCCACAACTGGTGTCACACAGGACATAAAAAGTGCAAATGGAGTCATGACGTGATGCCCTACAGATGCCTGGGTGTGTATTGATTGCTGTGCTCATATAGACATTACTAGTACTGAGAGGGTCTATGTCCCCCGGGGTACTGCCGGAACGTACCCTGGTACTATCTAATATGCCGGACCGTACCTCGCCTACTCCACTAACGATTCTAGGGAGTAACCTTAACCCTAACCCTAACCCTAATCCTAACCCTAACCATATCAAATAGTGACCAGGGTACGTTCCGGTATACCGGACCGTACCCAGGGTACGTTCCGGCAGTACCCTGGGGGACATAGACCCTATGAGCATTACTAGTACTGATTCCATAGCCACTGCTGAAGGCACTGATAGATAGATATGCAAGCTCTGATGATACCTGAGTAATTGGCTGTTGGTATCAAAGTGCATACAGTAGTACCCCCACCTGTGTTGCGGAGGAAATGTCTAATGCTGAAATCGTAAAGGCTAAATAACATTTCCCCATTGCCTTCTATTATATAACCTGAGATGCATTCTTATGAAAAAACATTTTAGCCATTAAAAAGAAGTAATAAAAAAAGCACACTTTATGCATGTTAACATATTAAAACACATGTATTAGGGTTCTCCACAGGCCTTTAAGTTTAACATATGCTAGAGCTAATTTGCGGTAAAAAAACTCAACCATGGGTTAGGTCACTAAATTTTGTTCCCAATTTCTAGATATAATTATGCTCTGCATAATGGTCATTGGTTTTATGAGCGATTGTAGAATCAATCTCTAGAGGCTTTATCAGTACCTTCATGATATAGTGGTGATAAGCAAATATGCCATAGTTCCAATTGAAATTTGGTCTCTCAGTACTCTCTATTCTATTTTCTATTTGTGTTTTAATTATTGGAATGGGTGTGTTTTTAGAAATGTTATCTCAGTGTAGAAGTATTGTAAAAACAATTAGCCCTATTTTGACAATCTAGAAATGTAGAAATTAGGTCATATATTGCCTAAATCACGTATCTAATGGCAATAATTTAACACGAGACAAAGACATGGGTTTCCCATTTAACTAATGTGGGCTCTGTAATTAGTGTGTTCATCGTGATGTTGATTGTGTGCTATCATATTGTGAGCAATAAGGTCGATCCCATTTGTGTGCACACGTGAGTAACTACAGAAAATCGTGCTGTGTAAATCAGTACCTTGACCTTTTTGAAAAGTAAGCCTTCACAAGTAAAAATTGGGATGAGGCACACTTGAATAGGACTGATAATTTATGTGTGCTATACACAGTTATATATTCAGTTCTCTTACCTTTTAAACATGGAATAATAAAGATGTCCCCTGAGGTGTGAGAGGTGCTTGTACCAAATAATGTATATTATATTGTTCTATTTCTATTCTTTGAATTCATTTGAATCATTTAAATTCCTGGTTAGTAGATTAGCTTTAAACTTCGTGTATCTGTCGAATTGCACTTGATTAGTCCCTTTTCTATATTTATGCTATTATTCCTTTTTATTACATCAGTTCTGGTGCGTTTGTTCTCATTAAATTTTAATCAAAATTAGAGATGAATTTCAATTCCGACTCGCATGTGATTAATTAGAAGCAACGAATTTCAATTCGGATTAATTTGATTAATCACGCGTAGGATTTGCAATCTTCAACGTGTGATAACGTCTTCCTTGCCGCGCACACGCGCGTTACAGTCGGGCCGTTCCAGAGTGACCCGCTGCTGGTGCCGCAGCACTGCACGTTCGACCACATCCACCTCTCCGAGAAGTGCATGCTGTTCGCCGACTGGCAGCGGCGCGCGAACAGGTCGTGCGTGTCCACCGGCAAGACGCTGGAGAACTTCGGCATGCTGCTGCCATGCGGCGTCGACATGTTCAGCGGAGTCGAGTTCGTCTGCTGCCCGCGCGAGGACGGCAGCGAGGAGTCCGGTAGGTGGCGCTGTCGTCACGGCTATCGCCGGGCGAACGAGATCGGCGATAGAAGTCGTTGTCTGTGCCAGCGAGATTTTTTTCTGCATTTAGTCAGCGAAATCTTTTATGGGAGGTGTTGTTAGTTTCTGAGTAGAGAAATTGTCGGGGGATCGGTGTCTGGGCTAGCGAGATTTTTTCAGCAGTTAGTCAGCGAAATCTTTTAGGGGATGTGTTGTTAGTTTCTGAGTAGAGAAATTGTCGCGGCATCGATGTCTGGGTTAGCGAGGTTTTTGCAGGTTGTTTACTTGGTTTGAGCTATCATCAGTTTGTCAGGAACGACGTAATGAGTCTTTATGGTCATTATTTAGGGAAATATTTTTGGGAGCTTGTAAGTTAGCAAGTAGGTATGTAAACAAGGAAGTAAGTAAAAAAGGAAGGAGGTAAGATCATTGAGCAGCGGGTTTTTGTTGAGTTGCCTCTTGGTGGTGATGTGTGAAGCCAGAAAAATATATAGATTTGTGTCTCTATAATATAAAGGCAGGGGTAGAAATTAACTTTTGAACAAGCGAGTCCAACCAAAAAGAGGGAGTCCGCAGCAAAATGAGGGAGTCCGCAGTATACAAGTAGTACCACAGAATTTTTCTTGGGTCAGTTGCTAAAAACACAACTAGTTACTAAGTTCGTATAGCAGAATTTTCAGGGAGCCACACGGACTCCTGCATATGTCAAATCAGGGAGTATTTGACTCCGGACTCGCGTTAATTTCGCACCCTGTAAAGGTACTTCTAGGTTTGGTAAAGATTCTGATAGCTACAACCACAATATTGCTATAAGCTATGTTACACAGACTACTTAAAATGCCCTTTTCCATGGACATAGCTTATGAGCATGTTGGTATTTGCCATGCTACTGCCATAGTCTTTTAAACTATATTGCATACAATAATAAACATGTCTCCCATGCGCCCGCACTGTAAGTGACCATGCTGGTAATCGCTATGTTGCAGCTGACGTTGTGGATGCGGATGACACCATGGAGGATGATGCTTACTACAGCAGCGACACTAGCGATCAGGAGCACGTGGACTTCAAGGCAGCTGAGAAGCGACTCGAGGAAAAACACCAGGCCAAGGTCACCCTGGTACGCATATTGCCGATGTCGTCTCCTATTAGTATTTTTTTTACAGGCAGCGTATATCGTAGACCGTTCGTACATTAGTGATGATTCAATTGCCATCACTTCTCAGTGTATTTGCTGAGGCTGGTATATCAGTATATTGTAGCGGGTGTCCATGTGCCTGTACAAGATTACCCACATTCAGTGGCACAGGCTGCTGCCCTTGATCTAGGTATGCACTGGATCTTGGGGATAGTTACAGTCAGAACCCTAATTTTTAAGGGTTCTGGTTTCAGGTACAAAAGTTGGCTGACGCCAGAACTTTTTTCTAATTTAATTTCTGTTACTATAAAGATCTTACTGGCAGAGAATTATAGTTTTAGCATTGCACTTCCTGCCTGACTGTAGGTAGGAATATGATATCACGTCATTGAGCTATATTTTCATTGACTGAACGCAGCCGACTCGTACACCTAATAGCCATCTTGTAATTAGAACATTAGACATCGCCCTACTTACTTGATTGATGTGCGTACTAATGCTATTTCGTTCATGTTAAGTAATTTTAATCAATATAGGACCGAAATGGTGATCCTTGATTACAGCTACAGTTCCGGTTCTGGCCGGAATTTTGATCCAGTGAACCCCTATCCTGAACCAACTGTAGTTTGCGCGATTCCCCCAAATATGTACTGACTGGTGTGCCCAACTCTGTAAAAAATACCCTGGCTTGTATACATGTGGTCTTTGTTTAGGTTATGAAGAAGTGGTCTGATATGGAAGAACAGTACCAAGGCATGAAGAATAGTGACCCGCATGGTGCAGAGAAGTTCAAGAAAGATATGTCCTCGGTAAGAACACTCCTAAATTTGTAATTAGGAAAATGGACTGGTTATAAGCCTTGAAGTACATACACTATACACTTTTATCCAGCATGAATTTTAGTCTCGTAAGTTTATCTTTATGGTTGAAAGCGGTGTGTAGCACAGCATTCCTTTCCTTCATAACATAATAAGTAATAATCTTAATAATGTCGATAATAAGTAAATACTGAAATTTATATCAATAATAAGTAAACAGTAACCAGTGTTTGAAATAAGGAAAAGATTTTGCTTGTCAGACGGACAAGCTACAAGATATTTTTGCTTGTCCTGATTAATAACATTCAAATATTGTAAATGTGTAATACATTTAATCAAATTAAATTTTAGACCCAATATCTTACTCTTATCTATCTCGTAATTTGAATACAGTTCACTAACAGGTCAAATTAGGTGTAGACGGTCACAGAACTTTTCGGTCAGTGATCGTAGCCAGTGATGATCGAAGAGGTTGTGTATATTATATATGATATAGACGTCTTTATTTGAATGCATTTGTTGAAACGTAACATGAGCGGGTTTGTTCGCCCAGTGCCGCCCCCTGACTCCCCGGCGCGGCCCCCCTTATATGCGGCCGCGCTTGTTGTCCGACCTCACAACCTGTCCAGCTTCGCCGGGGCTGGCTTCCACGCTCCCGGGCACGTTGGTGCGTTAGCTGCAGGTTATGATACCTTTATTACAATCAAAATGCAAGTTTAAAAATTGCGTTTGAATCACTCCAAATAATAACCCTAAAAGCTTTGCACTGAAAACTCTCGCAATAGTTACTTTAACAAATTTGAAGCTTCAATGTTATAATAACAATACATGGTCAGTCCTGAGTCTGACTCTCACCACAGTGAGTTATGAGCCAGAGTCACTTGACTAGGATAAATTTGACATTTAGTCTAGACAGTCTTAGTTAACAGTTTCTCAGGCGGCGGCCAGCGATGGTAGAAAATGATGAAAAAGTTGCTCTAAAAGGCTGCTTGTCTGGCGGACAAGCTACTGGACATGTCTACTTGTCCTCCGTGGAATTGGACAAGTGAGGACAAACGGATAGCCCTTATTTCGAACACTGATATAACGACTAGATATTTATATAAAAACTAGATTTGCCATCGTGTACCTTCACACTCACAATTCAGAGGTATCCTATTGTAGAATACTCTTGCTTAAACATATGCGTTGATTTATCGGGAGGGGGGATAGTATGTGTTGCCAAGAAACATGTGTTAATCACTTTACTTGTACAGAATGTACTGTCGTTTTTGTATGTATGTTTTTCCCTACATGTTGTATAGCGCTATTTTGTACTGTATCACTCAGAAATGTTATTATTTTAACTGCTCAACACTATTGCATCTATCAGATTTTTTTCTCCATGAAAAAGACGTAGAAAAAATTCTATTTGAATTACATGCAATAAAAAGTTAATAATAATAATAATAATAATAATAATGTGCGGTAATCACTCGGCCTCCTTTTGAGAATTCATCATGATGCATTATTGTGCTGCCTTTACAGAAGTTTCAGAAGATGGTTGCCGGGTTAGAGGAGGAGTGGAGCATCGAGAAGCTGCACCTGCTGGATGTGCACCAGCAGCGGGTTGAGCGCAGACTCACCGAGAAGAAGGCTGCTGCCATGACCGTTTACCTGAACACCCTGAAGAAGAAGCATCCTCAGGTAACTAACGTAACTGCTTACCTGAACACCTGAAGAAGAAGCATCCTCAGGTAATTACCATAGCCACTTACATGAACACCATGATAAAGAAACATCCTCAGGTAACTAACGTAACTGCTTACCTGAACCCCCTGAAGAAGAAACATCTTCGGGTAATTAACATAGCCACTTACCTGAACACCATGATAAAGAAACATCTTCAGGTAACTAACATAACTTCTTACCTGAACACCCTGATGACAAAGCATCCTCAGGTTATTAACATAACTGTTTACCTGAACACCCTGAAAAATAAGCATCCTCAGGTAACTAACATTACCGCTTCCCTGAGCACCCTGAAGTAAATACAACCCCTAATTCATCAACCTAACAGCCTACCTGAACACCCTAGACTAGAAGCATCCTTAGGTATCTAACCCCACAGAATGCTGAGTGGCACCGTACTCTTGACTGAATGTATTATGAGTAAGCATCATGAGACCCTGTTCCTACACTTTGTTAATGGTAACTTGCATTAAGCAATAGAGACGCTGTACCATTCTGGAACCACTACGGTCCTCAATGAGCTGCAGCTTTGTCTGGTGGTACTAAGTACAAGGCAATTCTTGTAATGCAGACGAATGTGGCTGCATTATTTGATGTTTTATATACCATAAGGGCATAAACTCATAATTTTTGCCCAGTAATATCTCTGCTAATAGGTGAAATCTAATTCCTCTACATGTTTTTACTTTTCGATGTATTTTAGAGATAATAATTTGGAAACCCTAACCTGTATCGATGGCTGCACCCTAATCAGTCTCCTTAATACGTGTGATGGTGGTAGCCATCTTACCTTTGTTTAGTATGCCGTATTGCATAATAGTTAATAATTGCGACTTTCATTTGCTCGCAGGCGCACCAGATCATGAAGGCGCTGCACAAGTACATCCGCGTAGAGGAGAAGGACCGCAAGCACACCATCAGCCACTATCGCCACCTGGTGAACACGGACCCGGCGGCGGCGGCGAAGCTTCACAGCGCTGCCATCGAGCACATGAACGAGATCGACAGCCGCATCAACCAGAGCATTGGCCTGCTGCAGCGTCTGCCAGCCATCGAGCGCAAGATCATGCCGGAGCTGAGTACGTCTCGTCCGAAACGTCGTCGGATTCTGCGGGTGGCCGACCGCCGTCCTGGGAATTGGGAGAACGACAGAGACCTGTTTCAGTTTAAAATGTCGGAGAAACGTCAGGGAATATTGTCGGAATTAAAAAGGGAGAGAGAAAGAGAAAGTTGTAATATCGTGGTTTGATATTCGTAAAGGGTTTTCAGAACACCAAAGTTTTTGACTCTTAGATTAGTTCTGCTCATATACGGTGTATCAGCGAAATCTGCGCTTTGCTAGAAATTCGACGCTTTCTCTTAAGCTTGTTTGCTCTTGCCCTTGTATGTGTATGTGAAATTGATGTACTCTTGCCGATCGTTTTACAGGGAAATTCCTGAACGAAATCCACAGCAACGTGCGACTGGATGACAGCAATACAATAATGAAGCTCAGTGGTGGTGAGGCGAACAATGAGATACTGGAGAAATACAAGGAAGAGCTGGCAATCGCACAGTCAAGTATGTATGATCGGCCATATCCGTTTTTAAGTGAAAAAAGAAAAACGCAATATATAAATAAATAAATGTGTGTGGGTGTGTGTGTGTGTGTGTGCGTGCGTGCGTGCGTGCGTGCATGTGTTTATTGGGGTTGCATTACTACATTACTGCATTACTATTACTACATGCCCTGTCACTCGGTACACGTTCTACAACCTCTGGCGCGTATCTCTGTGATAGAAATTGCAGACAAGGCCGACCGTGAGCAGGAGGCGATGGAGGCAGTGACGGTGAGCACGGGAGCACCAGTCGTCGTTGAAGAGACGACAGAGGAGGAGCCTAGGTCGACAAGCGAGGCACAGATGATGAGCACCGCCGAGCAGCAAGCCGTGCCGGAAATCCACCTGAAGGTGTGGCGATGTGACGTTACCGTACCTGTTTACCTGTACCTCGTTCAATCCCCCTGAAGGTGTGACGACGTGGCATTACCCTACCTGTTTACCTGTACATCGTTAAATCCTCCTGAAGGTGTGATGACGTGACATTACCCTGCCTGTTTACCTGTACATCGTTAAATCCACCTGAAGGTGTGACGATGAGACGTTACTCTGCCTGTTTACCTGTACATCGTTAAATCCACCTGAAGGTGTGATGACGTGGCATTACCCTGCCTGTTTACCTGTACCTCGTTAAATCCACCTGAAGGTGTGGTGACGTGGCATTACCCTGCTTGTTTACCTGTACCTCGTTAAATCCCCCTGAAGGTGTGACGACGTGGCATTACCCTGCCTGTTTACCTGTACCACCTTGTGTAATTTAATCCCGCCAGCATCGTATGCTGCTGGATGGTTGTTAACCTGGCGATGAATGTTTGATGACTAACAACTAGGTTATGTTGTATTTAATAATGTATGGTACGTTGTCAGTGCCATAGAACCTGACCAGTTTCTATTTAGTAATTGGGACCTGTGGAGTAGAAATTATTTTATTATTATATAATAATTACTGTATACGTCATATTTTTCGCGTACAGATATTTTCGCGAATTCAGACTTGACGGACAATTTCGCGAGTGGTTAATTTCGCGGTCGGTGATTTATGAATTATTCTGTATGAATTATTCACGTGTTGTTATTTTCGCGGTCGGGACGTGTTCGCGAAATTTGCGAAAATTAAAGCACCGTGAAATATACAGCTTATACAGTAGTACAATTATTAGTAAACTAATTCATTATGCAGATAAGTTTATTTATATACTAAATATTGTGAATTTAATTTGTTTGTCACTATTGTGAATTAAACCATTGTGCGTTGGCACTCGCAGGTCGAATCAGTAAGCAACGAAGTGCATCAGGAACAGGTGAAGGAAGCTGTAGACATGGCAATTGCTGACATCCATGGTGACAACCTCGTTGCCCATCGCAGAAACAGCGAGGTGGAGGTGGAGCAGGTGCGTGTTTACTGTTGCTGTATGTGAACAGGTCCAGTGACAGCAATCTCATCACATCTATGTATTGTCCTTAGGTAGTCCTGCTTAAAGGCAACTTGTCTCTTAGTACTTATGACCTGGCGTGCTGCACTAGCTACTGGTTAGATGGGTTCTTGGAGAAGACTAGAAACACGTCTAACAGTACTGCCTGTTGTTACACATCATATTTTGATTGGTAAACTGTGCCATTCACTTTTCTCAATGCTGTGGTCTTAGAAATTACACCTTTTAGGTACTGATTTTAAGCAGACCCGTCACTGCACGAAAACCTGCATTGATAATACGCATGGAGAATCCGCGTGCTCCAATCATTATGAATATGAATATGAAGTGAAAGTTAATTATTCCTAAAGTGTCCTTCGTATGGGAAAACTCTTTCAGAATTTCATCCAGGAGTCCAGCGTGAAGCAAGGCGACCACTTGCACGACAAGGGCTTGTTCCTCGCTATGACACTAGGGGGCACTGCGCTGCTGACCGCGATCATCGTCGGCATTGTCGTCGCGAAGAAGCGCGTCGAGGCGTCGCGCGCGGGCTTCACCGAGGTCGATCAGCAGTCGTCGCCCGAGGAGAAGCACGTCAACAACATGCAGATGAATGGGTACGAGAACCCCACCTACAGATACTTTGAGAGCTACACAAACTGAGCGGTGGCAGAGGTACGGCAGTCGGGCCTGGGTCACTGCAGCGGGCACGTGTACGATGCGTCGTCAAGCGGAGAGTGAAGTTGCCGTGGGAGTTGTTCTCCTGCTAACTCTTCACTCTCTCTATCTCTATCTCTTTTTCTCTCTCTCTCTCTTTCTCTCTCTCTAAGCTCTCGTCAGTCATGCTGCTCTCTATGCTCTATCTCTTCTTCTGCTCTATCTCTATCTGCTTCTCTGCTCCTGCTCTCTTCTCGTGTCTGCTCTCATGGTCGTCTCATCCTCTCTCTCTCTCGTCGTCTCTCTCTCTGTCGTGCTTGTCGTCTTCTAATTTTTTCATCGCTGCAGCCTGGAACACATGGTCTCTTTATGCTCACTCTGTCTATATCTTTCCCTTTTCCATGCTATCCTTTTTTCGTAACTACTTCCATCTCTTCTCGTGACTCAGTTTTTATTAAATTTATTAAGTTTTGCAGTAAAAGTCACAATAAGGCACAGTTGTGTTTACAGTGAACTGATGGAGTAGTCATGTAATGTAAGCTTTACTGCATTCACTTGTGGCTATTGTTTTAATCGTAGGACTACACTGTGGTAAACACATTGCATAACTGAAATATTAATTGGCCATTTAACTCGTCATACTTTGCAATAAAGAAAAGTTAATTGATGAGTTTTAGAAATGTTTACTTGCATTTTACAGTTGACTGAGGATATCGACTTTGTTATCTGGCGTTACTTGCAATGTTAACATCGCATGGCCAGCTGAGAAAAAACTGCTTGTGAGCAGCGTTAATGCGACCTTTAGGTATTCTCAATGCCATTAATTACATCGTGGCTGTCTTAATTTCAGTAATAATGGTAGCATACGATTGATTAATTGCAAATCTTTATCTGATTTCTGTAAGCACCTTAAAATGTTTGTTTTTTTTTCCTATAAAACGGCAAGGCAATATGTAGCTTTTATGGTTGTGAAGGTCACTGCGTTCACTAGCTGACAGGTTCAATGCGGTCCTGACCTGGCTGGCTGTCATGTGAAGTGTGGCCGCTTGTCAGTACGTGGAAATGGCAGTTCAAGGCAGTTCATTGACTTGTTGTATTTTAAAGGCAAGTGGACTGTATTATTGTTTATGCTTTACATAATGTACATTTTAGTGTTTAAGCTTTCTATTTTTTTATGTATGTTTATTTTCTCGCAAATTTGGAATGCTTTGCATGTTGTGTGTTGGGGCGTGTGAACATCAGGCTGTTTGCTTGTTTGGAACACCAGGAGCTGGTTGTTAGCAAGGTTTGGACCCATGGATATGAGAATTGTGATGTGTGTGATTTAATCTCATGTAGAATATTTCTTAGAAAATTAGCTGTGAATTTTAGTGAACAACAACCTATTATGATATCGATAAAGTAAGAAAATTGGCAGTGATTGGTGAAAAAAAATTTATTACTCGTAGCTAGGTTGTTGTCATCTATATTTTGTGAGAGGAATTGATTTGCTGTTGTTCGAATCATCATGTCATAAGTATTCTTTGTTTTGCACGTGTACGCGGGAAATTACCAGACATGTTTGTGACAGCGGTACAGCTTGAGATGAAATGATTAAGAATACTTTGTCAGTTGTTTCTGTGTGAACACCCAGGAGTGATGGCAGAGGTTGAAAAATTGGAAATCAACCATGACTATTTATCCATGGTTTATAAGGATGTGTTAAGATGTCTACACGAGATCCTGTTGTACATTTGTCTCGTTGTGTTCATTCATGTTAACGAGCTCTAGAACATTGCAGAAACTATACCGATTCCACAAACGAAAATGCTAATAACTTGCAATGCCGGTAGGCGTTTACTTTTTTGCCCATATGTCGATTTATATGAATGGAACCTCAGTGATTTAAGCATGCCAATCATTCAATATATGCCTTTTGTCAAATTTCAGCTGATCGGTGCTGCCGACTAGCGTTCATTTTGGCATCACATCTGTGTGTAAATAATGTGTAATCATAAGATATACGATAATTAACTAGATTGTGTCTCGTGTAGAATTTGTGTGCCTGTCTTTAATAATGTTGTATATTTTGAATGTGGGTTGTGTTTTTAAACGTGCGATCAGGTATTGGCAGATGTTGTGAGTGATATGAGCAGAATTGTGTACATGAAAGAGAAGCATGTAGTTGTATGTAAGTGAATGTCACATTCAGTGTTGCGAGGTTAGTTTTAAAAAAAAGATAAATAATTACTCGCCTAAGAAATCTTGGAAAAATGTCAAACCTGATAAGCAAAATTTACCGAACACAAGTGTGTTTTTTCAAAACAATGTATTCTATTATAAAATTATATTATGCGTATTGATCCTCATTAAAATATATTATTCGTAGATTATTACTGATAGCGCTAGGTAATATTTTGAGCGCAGCTACATTTAAATTGATTTTACCCATTTAAATTTCATTTTATCTTGATAATCATTTTATTGTTAAGATGCGTAAAATGAATGTCAACTTATATATAATAAGATGTGTACAAGGCAAGATTGCTTTCAGTAAGTGTTGACACCGTATAATATATATATATAACCACTGTTGAATTATTCTCAATGCTAGCCAAACACTTTAATTATCAGATAAATAGAACGTAGCATCCCCGGTTCCTATTGTCGGACCTTTGAGTAAATTAATGAAAATTAATGTAAAACTGACGAAACTGCATTTTCAAAGATCTTGTTAGCATCAGAATATGCAATGTACACTTGACGTTCGTAGTCATTGTAACCGTTATAAATTGTAATAGTTTTACAACGTGGTATTTGTTCACAAGCAATAGAATCTCACAATAAACGCCTCAGATTTACAGACTATATGTGCGTTGTCTTTATGGTGCCTGCCTGTCAGTACTTGCTTCTTCTCAAATCTGCACAGAGTAAGTGAAGGAAATTTCCTTTGCGAGGCAGATGGATTTCAAGCGCATTTTCATCATATAAAACGCAACCCTCAGTGAAACGTTCAGTTGCAGTGCGACTGGAAAAGTCAATCGTTATTGATCATATTTGATAATCAAATACTAACAAAGGAAATTTTCACGTTTAGGGGCCTTAAACTGAATGAAACCATCACGGATAGCCTGTTTCTATCATTCTACTGATTTGATACTGCACAAATACATATAGGTATAGATGGAGAACCCCATAACAGAAAACTCGTAACTTTTTTTTGATACGTTGAACATAATACGTGAACCATCAACACAATAAACCGATCACATTTTACATCATATTTCCTGCCGTGTCTTATTCAGTGTTATAAATCGTATCCAACGCATAAATTCTATCATACACTGGTGGAAAAAATGACATACCAATAGTGCTTGAAATTGAGATGCATTTATTTATATTACATTAAATATATGTACTGTTGACTGTAGAATTGTTTAAAACGCAAAAATACTATTGGAACAGCTTGTACAGAGTACTGAGACATACGCAAAGAACAAATATGGTGGCATACTTACAAGTGCAACAAGTACGAAGACTCCACATATTCCACATATCGGAAAATACCCCAAGTTCAATATGTTCACAAATGTAATATATACACCAAATACCCCCCAAAAACTACCACAAAGCTAACAACAAAACATTTGATGCTTTAAAACGGTGTGTTAATTCCAACTTCGGATATATTGCATTCTAAGAAGAGCACATAAACTGTTTACAAGTTAACAAGCCTTGGCGATATATTATCCTTACCCTTTCTGAAACAGAAAAGCCTGCTACTATAGAAACAAGATTTTGTGGGGAAAAAATTCTGCAGAAATACAGGTTTTTAAACTTTATACAAATGAACATTGAAGCTGAATGGCCTGGCCCCATAGGACATAACAAAGATACATGTTTTTTCATGGCAAGAACACTACATTATACTAAAACTTATAGTCAAAAATATCCCATCGTACTTTACTGTAACATAACATGAAGTAAATAATAATTTCCAGCTTGTCTCAAGAAGCTCAGCACTATTAATAATTAATGGGAACCCAACAGTTCCCAAATAACAACTACATAATTGCCCGTGCATAATGCAACACGTGTGCCCACAGTACATAGTTCTATGTATTGTCCTCCTTACCTTGGAAACACCATGTTTCCAAGCAACATACACTTGATAAGTTTGCAAAATATACTACAATAATTTTATCACTTGTTTTCTGGCTCTGCAGGTGTTGGTGTTGCTGCTGTGACTGGCTCAATATGCTGAAGTATCTGCTGTTTGACTAGTTTAGTTGCATCACCTGAATTTGGTATCAAGAACCTATCGCAATCGGTGAACTCTAATCCATCGTCCTCACTTGTCCCATACCTGCAGCAATAATTTAACCAGTCAGATGTGCTACAAAAAAACATGCAATCCTCATTTAAATGTTTCCCAACAGCAACAAAAACAGTAACAGCAAAATAAATCCATCCCTCATCCCCCCCTCTCTGCCTTCACTCATCCTCACCCATCATCACCCATTCTCCCCAATCATCTAATGTTTACTTCACCACAACTCAATTATATGACTTTATGTAAATACTATATCTTGTAATATATAGCTTTTATTATTATAGCATAATGATGCTTTATTTCTCCTCTTCACTCATATAATGACTTAGAAGTAGAAGGTTAAAACACACACCAATAATGCTGATTTTGCTGGGAAGTTTTGGCAAAGAGGTCCAGTTTCATGATTTAGGAGTTGCACATTCTTAGTAGTGATGGATTTTTAGTATCTACAATAACATAATAATCAGCATTACTATTATCAGTATAATCTTTATGACCCCAACAAATCTACTTACCTAAACGTGATGAGCTCGGGATGTCGCTTCTTGGAAGTTATCTTCACAATGCTGGACAGTACTCGCCTCGCTATGATATAAGCCATGTCCTTGCGATCTGGTATGTCCCTCAGTATGAACATGTGTGTCTTGGTGACCAACAGGTGACTGAAAGGTCAGTAAACAATAATCATTACGTGGCTCTCACTTTTATGTTTCCCACTGTTTACTCACGGGGATAGTACATACTAAGTAGTACAGTGAATAAACATAGTACCTCACACACAAATCCTAAACAATACATAGTCCTTTCTGAAATCCTTTACAAAACATCATTACAAATACGTAGAGTGATTACTAGAGAGCCGGTCGACCAACTGAACGAGTAGTTAGTGTAATGGCCATGCAAACGTTTGTTTACATGTTTGTTACGTTTGTTTGTTTTTGATAATGTTTCAAATTGTTTTGATAATGTTGGCCGATAGCTGGCGTTGTCCGGTAGAGTGACAACAAGAGAGCAGCCTGCTCGCCACAAGTTGATCACTGGCTTCTTTTGGCCTCCGTGCTTCGACGTAAGAGGGTGTATATGCAGCAACGTGTAACATGTAACGTGTAAAATGTTAATAGAGCCGAGGAGACACGCTGAGGCCTATTAAATCTCAATCTGTACTCAAGGGCAAACGAAGAACGAAGATTGTGAATTGTGAATTAAACAAAGATCTACAACC
Organism: Priapulus caudatus; assembly: GCF_000485595.1. Classification (NCBI taxonomy): domain Eukaryota; kingdom Metazoa; phylum Priapulida; class Priapulimorpha; order Priapulimorphida; family Priapulidae; genus Priapulus; species Priapulus caudatus. The sequence goes on along the minus strand of NW_014577068.1, from coordinate 1,007,788 downwards.
AAGTATGAATAAACAAGAAATGTACCCTATGTTACAGCATTGTGAATTTGTGTCTATCAGCGTGCATCTGTCGGACCGACCGCTATAGTTCGAGTTACTTACCACGAATGCATGTACCCATTCTCCTTGATTTCGTGGCACTTGAAGGTTCCGAGCACCTCCGGCTTCCTAACCCACGTCTCGACGCTAACGCACTCTTTATTCTCGTCGTCCGATGAAGGCATGCCACCGACTTCCGCATCATTGTCATCGTCGTCTATTGTGAAGACGGGGCCCATTCCTCGATACCGCTTACCAAGTTTGTCCGATGGCGTTACATGCCTGCAATTATATCGAAAAATTAATGCAAAGGGCTGCGTAAGGAATTCTTTAAAATCTTCAGACTTGCAAATCATATCGGTGAGAATGACTTCATGGTTGTTTTTCTTTTCCTCCTAAATTTATAAATCAGCTAACATGCATGTGAGGTGAAATGTCTGCCTTCACAGCAATATTATGCACCACCAACTTTCCATCACTCGCTTTACGTTGATACCATGATATTGTTGCACTTAACACAAGTAGAAATCAAGCCAATGAAAATACCTGCATCTTGTGACTGATTTCCATCACAATTAAGCATGAACAGGCCCGTAGTCATGTTGAATTGAAGTTTCTTACCAGCCATATGGCACAAAGTCTAACTAAATACATGTTGTGCAAACGTATATCGGTATAGGGTATGTTTGGTGTACTTTGCAATATTTGATTATTGCCAAGTAAATGTGTTACATGTGGGGTAAATGTTACTGTCCTACAATGGTAGAAAACATCTAGACAAACATTTCTGATGGCAGCATTCTTAGTTTCCCACGTTAAACCATTTTAACTCCCAGGGTTATATATACTCTCAACGTTTTAGGCAAAATTTTACTGATTTTTCATTTTCAACTTTATTCGATGGCTAACACTATGTGCCACCTGTGTACTTGCTCATTTCTCCATATAACGATACATGTGAACTTTCAGAGCATTTTGATTGCCCGCGTACAGGTGTAGTGAGCCGCGGCTGGCGTCAGTGATGACATCAGAGACATGATACAACTAGAATTTTCACTATATTTACTAAGCCAGTATCCATCAACCCTTCTACAGCTGTCATCTGCCAGTGATATATGACCTATATCCCACGCTGCCTAAAATAGTTCTTTCACCTCGCTACATATACCTTACATACGGCACGCGTTTGGTGACATATAGCTTAGTGACGTCAGGCAATGGGCGGTGTTCGCGCGTTTTGCATGAACTTGCGATGGTAACCTCGTAATTTCTCACAACTTCTCAAGTTGCATAGAACACTTCACCAATTTAGGGTGTCAGTTAGTCATGGATATGTAAGTACTAACAGTAGATGTTTCACATACGTTCACCCATTTTGCACACAAACGGTCGATCAATGTAAAAAATAGAAAAACGCTGATTTCTCCGTTTCGATTTCTGACATAGTAGCCGATGTATAAATGGATATTTCACTGTGATTACAACTCGGAATAATTTAATTTTACACTCGTTTTAATGGTAACATATTGCTGTAAAAAATGCATCAGGGATTGTTATTAAGTGCCGTATTTTATGAGTTATGCCTCTTTATTCGAAAATTTTTTTAATTCTAACACAACTTGATTTTAAGCAGTTTTTTTTATTTTTCTCAGTAAATATGAAACTTAAAGAAAATCCTGATGTGCTATTTTGGTACATATTGTGCTTAACCTGTGGCAACAATTTTGCTTCCTCACTCTTTGTGGTAATTGAGAAATATCCAAAATACAATTTTTATATAAAAATTCAAAATTTCTGTGGTAACATAATTAGGTGCTGGAAATTTCATGAAATTTGTTGTTTTGAGATATCTCCTGTATAAATAAAACGTGTGATTGATTCAATTAATTCGTCAATAAACGTTTAATCTTCATTAGAGCAATACCCGTGCAAAAGGTGGCGAGTAACCTTAACCACAATCCTCACTCTAATCTAATCCCAACCTTACCACTTACCATTATCCAATTCTAACCGTAAGTTATAATGGCTTGTTGGTAACCAGTTCAAAGCAGGAAAATGTAGAAATTCCCTGATGGCGTATCAGACAACATGGAGTAACTAACTACACATACCGATCACGTGGAGGAGCAGTTCCTGTGGGATTAACTATGTAGTTGGTCAGCTGCTCCTTAACTTTCTCTGATTTCCCTTTGAGAGCTGAGGACAATTTACCAAATAGTGTCGAACCCTAAAAAATAAGGGTGTTCGCAATTACTCATGGAATAGTGAGATCTTATAAACTTAGTTTATCCATTATAATCTTTACACTTTGATAGATGTTAGTGTGACCTATCTGTGCATGTTGCCACACTATTTCAACTACCACTAGTTATTGCTAAATATTCAAAATAAGGATTAGTACCAACCTTTCCCTTCTACCATAGGGTAAAGTGTAAATCAAATTAAAAATAAAATAAAAATACAAACCAAAGCAAAAAAATTAATTTGCTCCAATCATCTTCGTCTCTTTACCTCTATTATTGGCCAGCTGGTGCTGACTGCAACTTAAGCTACAAGCCCAGATAAAGCCATTTAACTTTTCATTGCTATTGCACCGCAAGTCTAACTATACAAGATGAGCAGAATAATACACAAAAAAACATCCTGCTTCAACTAAAAAGGCTAGTCCGGTTCCAAATAACTACGACTGTGGTGTGAAAATGCAGGTTAGACTGGAATGCGATGTAAGCTGACTAAATATGTCTACCTCCTGCAGCAAGTGCTGGAATTCTTCTGCTGCGTCGGAAAAATCCCTGCCATTGAGTTCGGCATCTGGATTGCACACAATGCAGTGCCTAGGACTATGATCTGCCAGTGTGTAGCTTACATCATCGCCTAGCACAGAGTGCAGCACTGCAAGAACATGCAACCAATAACCAGCCACTCTTCTAAGATTCAACGGAGACCATCAACACCAAATGGTTTTAAAGACAATATAATGACATCCAACGTAACATTAGATTATTGTACGTATTACAATTATGGGATTTTGTCAATATATTATTAGCTATAACATGTATAATAGCATATTCTAGAAAAGGAAATCATGGATTCTTGTGATATTTAGCTTATTATATCACCTTCATGAGAAACGGTCACCAACGAATTTAGATTTCGTAACTGAAGAAATATAACGAAGAGTTCGCATACAGCATACATTTAGGAATGTCACCACCTCTCCATGTACCTATAATTACCATCCAATTACCATGTAATTACCATCTAATTACCTGCGTAGCCGCCGCGTGCCAGGCTGACGTATTGCTTTTTGCGCTGGAGGAAGTTGGCGACCACCATGTGAACGTACTGGTCCTCCTCCTCTCGGCCACTGCCCATGAAACACAGGTGCTCTCCGCCGGCTACCGACCCTGCTGCGATGGCCTGCTTCTGAGAGGCAAAGAGCGCGTTCACCGCCGACGCAAACTCTCCCGGCTCCTGCAACATCTGTGGAAGTGTGGAAAAAGACGTTAGGTTGTATAGAATAAACATATATGTTGTGTCTGTCAGCATACATGATGCTCCAATGACGAGACATTTGAGTTTTAAAATTAGTTATGGAATGGGAATCAGACGTACCTAATGATTGAAAAAGAAAAGTGAGAAACGGGAAATGAAATAATTATTACTATATCAGAATTAGAACCTCATCCTATTTGTTTTGTATAGCATGGTTATGTGCTAATCTTCATGTCGTTTGCATACATTTGGGTTTCACTGATCACCAATGGGCAGATATATAAAAGTGAAGCCCAGACAGCGCAGTCCAAATGGAATATATTCTATATCAAGATGAACTTGCCCTCACTCAGGGAAATCACTATCCTTATCACTATGGCATACGTACTAAGTTGGCATCTAAATGGAAGGCTGTGGGAAGATGGCCACTGTTATATTGCTCAGCTGGTCGGCAGTCAACTATGAAATATCGCACCCCGTCATCCTGAAAACAGCAATACAATGATGAAATCACCTACGGTATGATTCAGATGTGTCAGCATTTAAGAAGTTTAGCAGCTTAAACTATAATAAGCGTAAAATAAACAGCTCTAATAATATTAGAAATATCAGATTTCAAATACTGACCATTTCATCATAATGCAAAGTGTATAAATATTGGACAGGCTTGTGATACTTACAGGTTGTGACGTGGTTTGCAGTAGTTCGTGCACAGAAACTGGTAGACAAAGAGCCTGCTTCACATATGCTGACATGCCATCCTCAACATACTCGTCACTGACCTTGTACAAGTTCTGATAATCCTGCAATAGGACGACATTCAAAAACGTGTGATGATGCCATGTGTCTATTAAACCACACACACTAATACAGTGTTAAGTGACAGAAGGTCCCTATGTATGAAGATAATAACAGTTTCAAAGACACCCTATGTAGTAGGTTTGCGGTATATTCCTTGCTTGCAGTTTTGAAAACATCATGCATAGCCAAACTTACTTGACGGCCACACGAGAGAAATGCAGAAATGGCTTTATAGAAAAATGACCAATTTATAGAAGTTTGGTGTATAAATGCTACTCAAGTCAGACACCAAGTCCTATGAAAGTGACAACCAACACCGATTTCTGTATAGAGGAAAAACGGTTGTCTGTAAAATAGTAACAAGTGCCGCGGAGCAACAGCGCTCATCTAACGTCTACTGCGGTGACTCTGTGGTGGAGTGGTGGGATTCTAGTAAACCCTGTTAGTCCCAAATGTGT
>NW_014577068.1:1000943-1002522 GCF_000485595.1 Priapulus caudatus | reverse complement strand
TCCTTTCAATAAAGCCATAAAAATGCTAGGTCAATCGCTCCGTCAGACCATGTCCTCAGAAAATGTCTAAAATCTGCCCTGTGCCCATTGACCTTTGACCTGTGACCTCCAATTTCGGCACAGTGATGGCTTTTCCTACCATGATGCTATACACCGACTATCACGAGCCTAGGTCGAGCCGTTTAGATTTGCGCCGCAATTCTGCATTTCCTCCCTATACCTTAAGTTAAGGAGTGAATGTTCCCTTCTTTTACACCTCTTGACCTTTGACCTTTGACCCCCAGCTTCGACATCCCAACTCATTTTGACGATCACCCCCGATGTGCCGAATATCGTGACCGTACATCGAGCGGTTAAGATTTGTGCCCAACTGTTGACGGACGGACGGACGGACAGACGGACGGACGGACGGACGATCATGCGATTCTACAAGCTGCAGGACGGACGGACGGACGATCATGCGATTCTACAAGCTGCATCTGACTATGTCAGATGAGCTAAAAATTATAAATAGTAGAAATTATTAATAAAGTTAGGCAGTGTTAACTATAATTTTAAGTAAAGCAAAAAAAATCTTTTTTGAAAAAGGACTCAATAATTCAGTATTCTTGCTTCTACGCGTGAAAACATACCCTGCGGAAACTCTGAGGTGTTTTCGAAGCATAGTACTGAGCAAGAGAGCAGAAGTCCTCAATGTCTTCAGCTTCCAAGGCACATGGAAAGGTGGCTAGATTTTCCGAGATTTGCGACCGACTCTCTTCTGCCATGGCTAACAGTTGTTCTCTAAGAAAAAACAATAATTCCACGTGTGAATACTATAATATAATATACAGGGAACGGAATTTTCACCGGCCCAGAGGGCTGGTAACAGCAATTTCTTACCAGCACTCACCATAATTTACCAGCCCTCGTAAATTTTGTTTGGAAATCAATGTCATGTTTCACGCTTGCATTTTCGATTTCAAATTTGTAAAATGTTGATAAATTATGGCGTGATATCCGTCAGGTAAAACAGTAATGTAGGCTATTTGCTCATATTATAAATACAAATGTAGGTACAGTACTCGCTAACACGGGCTAAAACCACCGGCTCGAAAGGCCAGTGTTTTGCCAATGTTACCGACCCTCTAAATAATTTGCCAGCCGGTGGGCCGGTGCTAGTTTCGCGCCCTGAATATATATATATATATATATACAGGGGTAGAAATTAACTTTTGAACAAGGGAGTCCAACGGACTCCCTACCCTCAAAAAGAGGGACTCCGCAGCAAAATGAGGGAGTCTGCAGTCTGAGGTTCAAAATTAAAGATATTAACAATAACGCATGTGCTTATTTTTAAGATTCATGCAGTTGCACGTCTGCCAAATTTTCTTTGGACATTAGCTGAACAAATACAGTAATTCTGCAAGGCCGTGCTCCGGAACGAACTAGTTAGTATGGCAGAATTTTCAGGGAGTCACACGGACTCCTGCATATGTCACAGGGAGTCCGACAGTAAATCAGGGAGTATTTGACTCCGGACTCCCGTTAATTTCGCACCCTGTATATACAGGCCCGTAGCCAGGGGGGGTTCGGGGGG
>NW_014577068.1:990606-1000833 GCF_000485595.1 Priapulus caudatus | reverse complement strand
GTGTAATAATTGCAAAATCTCCATCGTGCGGGAGCGTGAACAGTGAACACCCCCTCCCGCACCCTCCCCCCGCCCGGTCGCTTGGCTCCCTCGCCTGGTCGCTTCGCGCCCGAGCAGGGGCGTGTACAGGGGGGGTCCAGGGAGTCCGGACCCCACCTTGCTCGCGCAGAAAACGCATCTGAGAGGGTGTAATTTTGAACATTTTCTGGGGGAGGGCCCCCCAGACCCCCCCTTCGCGTGCTCGCAACTTCGGGTTACGGTTAGACCCCCCCTGGTACAAATCCTGTACACGCCCCTGCCGAGCAAATTGCCAACATTGAAAAACGAACCCCCCCCAATACAAAGCTGGCTACGGGCCTGTATATATATAGCAAAAATGCATTTATAAGTAAGTACTCCATGCTCATGCTGCAAGATTTGTGGATGACCAATAATTATTCAATCCGATCAAGAGCTACTCTGATACATACTTAGACTGATCTATTTACAGCATAGTTTTAAACAAATAAAGCCAACTTTTAGTTTTATTCACAGCTAGTCTTGATTCAAGGACATGTACACACATGCATACGCATGCACACGTACATGCAAACACACACGCACACGCACACGCGCACGCGCATGCACACGCACCCACGCACCCACGCACACACACACACAGACAATTCACTATGTAAGGGATAAAACGATATGGAAAGAATGTAGAGTAAGCAAACAATATCTTGGTCATGCGTATGGATTCTAACTTGTATGATAGAAAGCTACATTTATAGCTAAACATAACTGAACATGATATCACAATTTATACTAGTTATAGTTGAACTCACTTTGCATTAATAATAATAACGAGGGCAAGAAAGAAAACAAGAAACGGGTCAGCTGCTTGCAGATACACATCCCACATCACCAAGGTCACCTCCAAGTCACAATGGGCAGCAAACAGACTACGTAACTGCCAAAAAAGAAAACATACAATATCAGTGTCTAGTTGGACGCAATCCTTCGTTACAAAGCAGCCATCTAAAAATCTGTTAAAGGTAGCCATTTTACATGTCCAAAGTTATAAAACAATGAGCAAGGAAGCAAAACATCACTATTAAATTAATATAGAAGTAACTTACATACACAATTATATATTATATCAAACTAGAAGGTAATTCAGCACATCATTTGTACTCTTTCACAGAGAAACTAGTTAACCTCTCGTAAGAAAACACTCACTCACTGACTCTCTACCAGGATTCAACTGACTTGGTATAAAAACATATGAATACTAACATACCCAACTCTGTGAGTAGACATCAGGTGTGATTTTCTTTGTGTCGAGAAAGCTACACAACTCTGGGTCATGGTAGAGCAACAACAGTCTGAACAGATGAAAGGGCTTTCCATCCTTTGCACAATCCCTGCAGCATTAAACAATTAAGGCAATTGATAACCTCCTAATACAAATCAATAAACCTAATTATCTAGTAACAAAGTAAAAGGTACAGACTAGCTAACAAATAACATTAGAGACCCCTAGAGAAAATGGCACAAGAAAGGACATTGTTCTGATTTCAACATAAATCTAAACGCAATAACAACTTACTTTAATCAATTCAACATGCAAATGGTTATGTTTGTCAAACGGCAAAATAAATTTATTCGTGCAGCCTTTCGTATCATCGGAACATCACTGACCTAGGTATATATTTACTCATAATTGCACAGAAGCAGTTGTACAGTTCTGACTTGGGCATCTTCAATGCTATAAGTGGTTGCAGAATCTCAAGCCAGCCATTGTCTGTTCTGTAGATGAGCTCACGAGACTTGCAGTAAAGAGTCAGAACAGACTCAAGGTCACTGACCAGCGCCACTCGCTCGTCCTCATCATTCCCAAGTTTCTCTGAACAGAAAAGAAAAGTGTGAAAAGAAAAACCAAACTATTTTATCGCAAAAATACAGTGTATTCATTGTACATCTTTCTACAATTACAAGAAACGATTCAGTGACGAGGCCATGCGCTAAAACCCTGGAGCTTGCAGGAAACATTTCTTATATACAATAGAACGCATATACATAATAGAGGAAACAGGCTTAGTTATATACAATTCAAAATATGTGGCGAGTATTCATGAAACAATCCTTAAAACTATAAACCAGTGATTTCATGTTATGAAAAACAATTATCAATTGCATTGATTGCACCACAGATATCCAGTGTTCTCATTAGGAACCGGCCACCGGCCGAATTGACTGTCTACTCTGTGTTTCGGCCGGTTACAATTGGCTCAAGTATGATATAAAAAAAATGTTAAAAAATCTAATTATTCTCCAAAGTGAAAGTGTTTTATGAGCTACTACTAATAAATCAGTTGAGTATATTTGTATGCATGTTATGTGCACAAGAAGCATTGTTTTGTTTTTGAGTAATGCTATTTACGTCTAACTCTTATAATTACTAAATCGTCATAATTTGAAAACTTTTGGGGAACTCTGAATGTACCAGGAGAAACCAAATTGGAATGAAAGTGTCAATGACACTGTAGCTCACCACAAAAAAGGTCACAAATGAGTGAGTGAGAAGAAGTCAGTTTTAATTGAGCAACCATCGACGTACATTATAGAAACGAAGAGTATATATGGGAGAACTCCCATTATATACTCTTGATAATTATGTGTAATTTTTTATGTGAAAATAATAAATAATATTATATATATAAATTATAAATAATTTATAAACCAAAATGAATCACAATTTGTGACGGTAGATGGCGCTATACCCGCTTTGATGTTTCTTAGCATAAATCATTATATCATAATAATAATAATATAATAATAATAGTATAAATCATAATATGTTCATAGCAGGAATTTTGCATTAAAGATATTGTCAATGAAATCTTGTAAAACGAACCAGACGAGTGTGACACCACAGACTGTTTGTTATCTGCGTGTCTATATAATATGCTATATAATTGCCAAACCCTACCTAATTTGCATTTTTTTTTTTTAATATCAAAACACCAAGCCCTTATTCATTCACATACCAAAAATGAGCAAAATCCGTTGAACCTGAACTGACTAATGGCAATTCCCATGTTTGCCAAAAAATTGCCGTGGCTCGAAAGTACGTCGACTGGCGTGCTCCAAAATAGGACGTTTAATATGGGAGCATAGCAGTAACAACTATACCCAACATGTGGGTCAAACGGTTCCTGAGTTATCGTTGACCGTAGCCAAATGTTGACGGACGGACGAACGTACGACGACCCATGGCAATAGCTCAGCTTGACGATGTCAAGGTGAGCTAAAAAAGGACCATAGTGTAATCTAAATGTGTCTGTTTACTGCAGCTCAGAGTACACCAGATTGCATCTCAGAGCATCTAGGTTTTTTTTTTAATTTGGGGGGGGACCCGCACACCGCCATGGCCTGTTGCAAAAGCATTTCGGCCTGTTACTATAAAAGATAATAAAAACCCTGGATATCACTACACACTAGACCAGACTGTATGTTTACAAGTATATGTCAACGGATTACGCTCCAGTGCAACAGACCTCACTGTTTTAATGATTAAGCAGTTAATATAACCTGCTCTGCCATCATGAAATCAAAATGAATGTGGATGTTTTATTCACTTAGCTGCTGAAATAACTGGAAAACCAATACACTAAATAGTAGTATGATGCTAAAATGGTAAACAACTGATACTATAGTATAAGTATCCACACTCCACAGTGTATGTACATTTTTATTAACACATTCAGTCATACATGGAGCAATTTAAGCCTTCAAATTACACCCACATATATCTGATTTACTACGTGCTTCGTATTATAGTAATTTGTACTCACCTGTATGATGATTCAAGTGTGAATTTATAATGCAAAATGCTACTAATGACTAATGGTTAGAATTGTTGAAATTTTTGTTACAGATGCTTACCTACAAATATCTCACAATCAGCCCTAAGGTCTTTTTGTTCAGGCATGTCAAATATTTCATCCCATGTGGCCAATGCATCTCCTTTTCCAATAACATTTAAGGCTATCTGAAAGTTAAAATAATATCAATTTAGTGGCTACATTGAACAGGTACGGATTATTTTTACCTACCTTCACCACATAAAACATTTGAGGTTCTACCAAAGGAGATCTGAGCAAGTACTTCAAACATCAAGTAGTTTACCTACTTGATTGTGAAACATACAAAACTGAAAATCACTATGATCTCAGTGACCAGAGCAAAGTTCTGTAGTTTTTCCCATTAGGCTGAATAGGAATGTAAGATTTATGAATTGCTTGGGAACTTAATTATTAATATTAACTGACAAGGTTATAATGTTAACCTCGTTTTGTTTTGTTATTAAGTAATTGGCACATCCATTCTTGGTGGTAGCAAAAGGAAATACACCCCTAAATAAGTTCATCGAAATTTCTTGTTCTCTATCAGTTGTTATGGATATCATGTTGCATTTTTCACCTTTTTTATAAGCTTCTGCACTACGGAATACTATACGCACGACTGCACACATTGTACAAACACTGACACATTCTGGATTGTTATTTGTATTAAAATGTGTGCATGCATACACAAACATACATGCAAGCATATATATATATATATATATATATATCAAGAGCTCATAATAGAGAAGAGTATGACACCGTTTTAACAGCGTTTTGCATAGTTTTCAACATTCTATCAATATGTGAATAAATATATTCAAACTTTACCTTGTTTTCGTCTATGATTCTCCCTTAATCATATGACACCACCAATTTACCTGAAAATCGTACGTGTTCTTCAAAAAAGTTATTTTAATACGACACGGTTTCACACAGTTTTCCCAAATGATCGTATGTATTCGGCGCAAGTTTATTATCGGATTAGTGTTCTATTGTCTATGACGGAATGCTGGGGGCTGTTGGGGATATTAGGCATCGAATTGTATTCAGCATGTAGCGTTTCCAGCGTGCTAGAAATAAATGTGTGCTCACGACGAGCTAGCAGCTGATTTTAGCTGTGTTGCCATCGTGTTCCTGATGATAAGGAAGAGAAACAAGTGCTGTTACTGTGCTTACCTAATATCCCCAACAGCCCCCAGCATCCCGTAGTTACAACCTGGTGCTGCCGTCGCATATCAACATGAGGCGAATACATGCGATCATATGGGAAAACTGTGTGAAACCGTGTCGTATTCAAAGAACTTTTTTGAAGAACACTTGATTTTCAGGTAAATTGGTGGTGTCCTATGATTAAGGGAGAATCATAGACGAAAACAAGGTAAAGTTTGAATATATTTATTCACATATTGATAGAATATTTACAAGTTGAAAACTATGCAAAACGGTGTCATACTCTTCTACAACCAACAGAGACAAACATGCACCGGCACGCGTACGCACGTACACACGCAAACGCACGTGCCAATGAGCCTTTTCTAGTCAAGTGACCTACATCAACGAAACATACCTGCCATACTTGGTGTCGGATGTGTGATGGGACTGCTCGCCCTTTGCAGATGTTCCTCACGATTCCGAAGTCACAACCTTCAAGCAGAGCCGACTCCAGGTCATTGGTCCTTCAAACATGTGATTTATTTAAATTTAGATAAACTTTTATAGTGATAGAAAAGCAATCTGCTATAACTGAGAAAGGAAAACACACACAGAACGCATGGACATTAATTACAACCCAAAAAATTATATATATATTATATATATATTTATTTATTTATACCCAAAAAATTAACATTAGTATATAACTGTACAACTTAAACGTTAACCATACAGGTATTTGAATGTAATAAGCTCAAGATTTCGATCTTGCCAGTATACAGTTCAATATGAACAGAGAACGTAATTAATTTTAAATGCATTTATGCCAGTGTATAGTCTGTTTGGTTATGAGCTGCTGATATGATGTTTTCAGCTTTCAGAGGTCATACAGCTAGAGTACACCGACATGCATACGCTGCAAGATTTTGTTATTAGAAAAGTTCATGACTACTTCTTCGCTGTCTTATTTTACTGGATGTATAAAGATTTTCCCTAAATGAGCAAAAGAAACAGAATTCTATGCTGCAGTACACCACTTGATAACTATCTAGTAAAACCTACAAACTGCTGATGATTTCATGGTTGTTTATAGTACTATCACTACCAGGGATCTCTCCGGACCTTTAATGGACGTTGGGTCTGACATGCCTTCAAAGATGAAGATAACTGACAACATCAAATAAATCCTCCAAAATGCTGTCATTGCCTAAATCGCACACCTAAGTTTCTAGCTGTGTTTACTTTTGATAATCCAAACAATCATGCTGTTTTATCAGCTTGATGTATACGTCTTCGAACTGATCAAGTTTACCTGTATATTGGGGCCGCTTATACGCGTAATTGACTACGATTGGTACAATCCACTCATAGGCCCTTCCTTATCTGTCCATAAATCACATTCAGGGGGGAATTCTGAATTCCAGGGTTTGTAAATTTCGGGTGTGCCGACATCCATTGGCATGCAAGCAGAGCAGTCCATTGCAAAGCAACTTACTTGCGCTAATGCTATAATGCCGGAGGGGGGGTGTCGGAAACAGTTGTTTTTGTGTGAAATTTATTAATAAAAACAGCCCAAAAAATAAACAACCTGCTTGTAAAAATAACCTAAATATCTGCGTTCAAACTGTAAATTTCAATCTCCATTTGGATTAAATGAATTTGTCCGATAGTCGGCATCGAACCTGTTAGTCAGAGCATATATATATATACTCTGGCCATGCGAGTTCTCCCAGTGTTGTCACGGGTGCCAAGGTTAAAGTCACATAACATCAGGAGTAAGATAATATAGGATATCCTATATTATCTTACTCCTGATAACATTATAGCTGAATTTGATATTCCATCATCAATGAGGTTATTTTTGGCAAGAAACAATTTCGTGGAATTTTTTCAGTTTTTTAACATTCTTTCAATAGTGTGTATATGATTCAGTAGAACTTTTAATTGGCTGAGCAAAGACATAACAGTGTCAGTATGTATTAATTTATGTCTGACTAAATTATAAATACACCAAGGAAAGTGTGGGCATAATATGTATAATGCTTTATTCTTTTTCTTTCATCTAACATCAATTTGTAATAACAACGACCTTGGTATGTCGTCGTCGACCCATAATCAATACAAGAGGACCCAACAAGTTTTCGATTAGCCTTTTTAAATTAACATGAGGGTATTAGTTGTTGTTATTGATATTACCACGATTGTGTAGCACATGCTATTGGGCATTGCTGTTAGTTTGGAGTCTGCTCTGCTCTCTGCTGCTGTATTCATGCAACCATATGTATATACAAACACGTGTTTGTATATATGATGCAACAGAGACAGCAGTAGTTCAGACACCAAGTATTGCCAGTTATGAGTTTTCACTAGTATGTCTTTATGCTACCTTTATGATTTCATTCCTTTATATTTGTTTCTAACTTTAATTTGTATTTGCAGTTCTCTGTTTGTTGCAGGTGGAAATTCTGATAAATATTAAGTGCAGCCGAGTTGGTAAGTGACGTACTCATTCAAGAATAATTACTATACTCGCACGCTGCTTGGAACACTGTTGATCGGGGATTAAACTCTTGCTAAATGACAAGTCAGTTAACTTTCTTACATCTGTTTGTTAAATTCTGTACAGACTTTAGACCATGATTATAAAACTGAGGTCTGACAAACATCCACTATGTTAAAATCACATGCTAATGTGAACACTAGGGTTTTCTGTGGTTCTTGCACTTAGATAATAATTTTAAATAATTTACCCAGAGAAATCTAGTAAATTGCTAGGGTAAACCTCCGACTCGATCCACAGAAATGTAAACCTGATCAACTACCTTGATTTATACACGAGTAATAGCAGCGTATTACATTCTGGGTTCAGGAATTCATTTGGATTTCATTCTGCTTCCGAGCTATATGAGCCCCACCAAGCTAAGCCAGCATGATCCGCTCATGAATGATGTCACACATGCGACTATGTTCATTGGCAAAACAATCGAGTATCACATTTAAGGATACTCTCAAGGTCTTAGGCAAAATTTTACCGATTTTTCATTTTCAACTTCATTCGATGGCTAAGCACTATGATGAGGGATGGTGCCACTCTCTGCTCAAGTTGGATGAGTTACGCGTAGTAAATCGTAAGTATTATAAGGCTAGTAAATGACGAATTTCCCTTGTTTATTGATGTCACACTCCTTCCCTATTATCTACTCCTGATATATATACAGTTTACATTGCTTCTAGATATCTAACTGAATAAAAATAGTCCACTTTCTACGTTAAGAAAAGTGACGAATTCAGTTAACAGCTTTGATTACGTGCGTGTCAGCTGTCACTGGTCGTGCCCTCACTCCCCACGATAGCCCCTGCGATATAAAAACTTATTGTTATGCGGTCATAAAAACACTGGGCTGCACTACATGCCCGCGATGCCCCAATCGATTTCTTAGACTTTCGCGAGTTTTTGTTCGTGTGGCGAATCATGCGTTGATACCCCCGTCACACCGGGGTGGCGTCCTTATTGCGCTGCTACGGCGACGGAAAATGGGCCCAGAGCGCGCCAAGGTCGCCATAAGCGTGGTATAAGCGTGGTGGAAACGCCAGACATCGTGGTGTGGTCGCCATGGTCGCCAATGATCGCCAAGTCACGGCGTTTGTTTTGAGCATGTTCAAAACAAACACCAAGGTTCGGCGATCTGACCTGGAACGCGGTGAGAACGCGGTGGGGTCGCGTGGCAAAGACGCTGCGAAAATGGTAACATTTTCAACGGCGAATTCATGGATCTGTCTCATCCGATCTGCCGATCTGTTTCATGCCGATCTGTCTCAGCCACGGCCACGGCCTCGGCCTCTGGTAGCTTGTTTCTTCGGCATCGTGATTCGTGTTTCTACTGCAGCAACGCACAACTATACAGGTTAAAATTTACCGAAAATCTGACCAGCTGTATATAGTCGCCGTGGAGAAGTGGTAGATGCCGTGAGGTGCGCGCTGCAGTCGCGATACACGTAGAAGACGCGGGTGTAAGAACGCCCATGAGCGTTGGTGCAGAGTGCCGTAGGAACTGCCGGGATCGCCCCTGTGCCAAGCCCATAGAATCTCAATGAAACGCCATAAGCTCGGAGAGGTCGTAGGCGGCTGCGCGCCGTGAGAAACTGCGGTATGATCGCAGCAGTCGCGGTAGAGCGCGGTTTTTTCAAATTGTAATTTGTTGCGGATCTTTTTCTCGCGTTGTGTTCGCAGTTTCCGGCCGACCTTGTAGCATTTTCTGGTTGCGTACGGTCTGCGATGGTTCCCGTCCAGTGTGACGGGGGTATGAAGAAGTTCATGCAGCTCTAGATGTTTTGGATACCCCGTCTACGTTGAGGAACGGGTCGTATTATGCGCTCCCGTTTACAAGTCTGTTTAAACTGCCGTTGCGCTAACCGTAGTATTTCAGCGTAATATGAGGGGAAAAAGTGCTGGTCAGGAGGACCGAGAGTTTCGTAGAGATGGTGGACCGAGCAAAAACTTGGGCCTGGGCCTCCGGGTCGGAACTAATTTCGAACGCTGCCGGCAGCACGGGAGCGATTTTTTCTCGTATCTTCCAAAATTTTCGCTCTCGTAATTGTTGTTACCAGAGCGCTTTGAAAGCTGACGGGAGCAAAATCGCTCGCCGCTCCCGTGTATTTTTTTCTCTGTCTTATATTCTTAAAAATACTATCACATCTGCAATGTCCTTAGTTTAATAGTTAATAGTAATAATACTAATAGCATTTTTAGCAACACTTGGTGTCACCAGCAAACATTCTCATCTGGCAGTACAGTAGCTCTAGTAACTATGGCCCGTGCGCAGTTGCCGCAGGGCTATAGGATCTTCTATTGCGGATGCTCCGGACCAACTTAGTAACGGTTACTTGCGGCTATAAAACGTCTGTGATAGGCAATTAATGCCTCTTATCCGAAGTGAATATGTCTTAAGTTATATCTGCAACTAAAATTTAACCTCTAACTATCGTTGAAATGGTCTGCTTGCGGTATTTCTTGTGAACGAACATTCGATTTGCGAACTTCAAACGGCCATTTTTGGCGGCACTGCAGCAGCGCCAGTCAGCGGGTTGGTCCCTAGCATTGGTAATAGAATGTGCTATAGAGTACCGAAGTGATGACGTCCCGGTGGCATGACAACGAGCCTGCTGGTTCTACACAATCATA
>NW_014577068.1:984741-988563 GCF_000485595.1 Priapulus caudatus | reverse complement strand
CTCGTTCTCTCTCTCTCTCTTTCGTGTGCGCGTGTGCGTGCGTGCGTGCGTGCGTGTGCACGTACACGTGCGTGCATGAGTGTGTGCGTGCGTGTGTACGTACACGTGCGTGCGTGCGTACGTGCGTGCGTGTGCACGTACACGTGCGTGCATGCATGCGTGCGCACGTGCGTGCGTGTGCACGTACACGTGCGTGCATGAGTGTGTGCGTGCGTGTGCACGTACACATGCGTGCGTGCGTGCGTGCATCGCTATTACATGACATGACATACTAAACATGAAACATCGCTATTACGTCAGTATCATTGAACAACTCTGATTGGCTGATGAACTGTACAATCGGGCGATTTTATCGCCGTCCCCGGACACACTAGGCAATTAAATCGGGCGACTGAAATAATCGCCCGATAATATCAAAACGTTTTGATCTATATGCGATGAAATCGGGCGACGAAATTGGGCGACTAAATCGGCGGCGATTGAGTGGACACACTAGGCGATTTCACTGCGATTTAGTCGCCCGATTTTATCGCCCGATTTATCGCCTAGTGTGTCTGGCCCTTTACCAAGGGTGTTGCAGTTGCTATCCCCCGGGCGTGGAGGGACGGTCACGTGATACAGTTGACGTATACTTCAAAACTTAACAGTAACCCTAACCCTAACCCTAACCCTAGCCCTAGCCCTAACCCTAACCCTAACCCTAACCCTAACCCTAACCCTAACCCTAACCCTAACCCTGATCCTAACCCTAATCCTAACACTAGTGCTGCCACGTTGCGGTACTGTCCCTCCACGCCCGGGGGGATAGCATTTCCCGTTTACCAAAAGGCATCTTGTATCTTGGCTCCCTCTCTTGTATTTCACAAGGCACTCGATCGATACATCAAAGTGCGGGGATTATCTAGAGAAAAAGGAGATTAGTGCCGCCTCTAGATATTAGTGTTTCGAATCACCAGAATTTTCCGCACATAAACTAACTCTGGTTTCAATAACCCGTGGTTGTCTCCTCTTCAGCCTTCTATTTGTTCACCATTCTTATATCTATTATAGCTATCACAATTATATAAATGTTCCAAGTCCTCTTTCATATTTTTATTACATCGATTACACCTGTCGTCACTGAAGTTATTTCTAAAGTAACGTACCTTTGAGCTCAATCATGCAAGTTTTACATTTAAATGCAAAAAACACGAGTCGGCAAATGATAATTCTTTTATATATTCCTTCAATCCGTATGTTTCAATGTTTATCATCTTCATTTTTGTTTTTCCTTTGGTTTTCATTTTATCTCTTGTTATTACGCTTTGAACTCAGGCCTAATGAATTTGAAACGGCATGAACTCAGCTCTAATGCCCTGTGACACTGGACTAGCCGCATGCGTATATCAATAATGATTGTGTGCCTGGTCAAAGATATCTACTATCAGTGCCGGATTAACCATTAAGCAGACTAAGCACGTGCTTAGGGCACCAGGGCCAAAGGGGGCACCACAAAGTTGGGAAAAAGGTGAAAAGAAAAAAAAACGAATAAAGATTTGTACTTCCCAGGTGTAGGGGCCCCTACCACAAGGGGCCCCCAACAATAAAATACAATTAGAGTCCCTATATACAGAGACCCTGTATACAGGGACCCTAAATACAATACAAGGGGCCCCTAATGCCACCCAACAAGGTGCTAATTCCCAATTATCAGAAAGTGAAAGGTATTCAAAGACTTGTCAGACACTCATTGATGCTTATCCAGATGACATGAAAAACACTTTGTCTACAGAGCTTCAACAGTTCCATTCATATGTTCTTCATAAGTTTAAAACAACCAAGAAAACATCTTTCACTCACATGGAACTTTACAACACAATTACAGAAGACAAACTAGAGAGTGCCTTTCCAAATGTTGAAATTGCCTTAAGAATATTTTTAACATTAATGGTCACCAACTGCACAACAGAGAGGTCTTTCTCCCAACTAAAACGTATAAAAAAAAACAAATAGATTGACTCGTAGTCAGAATGAAAGTGTACATGCATGTACGCTCAAAATTGCCTCAAATACCATCTCCTGCGATCTACATTTTTAAAAAGTTCTGGGGGAGAACTCCCATACCCCCTGCCTGTTTATCACCACCCTCCTTGAAATCCTACATAAATTTGTGTACTGCTGCAACCTGCATTGTATATTTGGTCAGACAGGTCAACAACTAAAATGGACTGGGTCAGTGTGGAAAGGAGGGGGGCACCAAGATTTGTCAGTGCTTAGGGCACCAGTGAGCCCTGTCTACTATACACACACGTGAATATAGATATACATATATTCATATGTGCACATATCGTGACCGCTGTCAATCGATATATATATATGCTTATGTTGCGTTAGCCCGACCAGGCTGTGCGAAAGATTGTCTATACGATTGCAGAGGTCTTCTAACCCTAGCAAGACCGTTTCTTGGAGCTAATGTTGCATATGCCTACAACCCACTGAGCTGTATACGATACATTTATACGCACGCGCATGTGTGTGTGCGTGTGCGCGTGCGCGCGTGTGTGTGTGTGTGCGCGCGCGTGTGTGTTGATGTATGATTACGTGCGTTCGTGTATGTGCGTGATTTCTTGTGTAGGGGCCTACGCGTGCTTCCTATGCGTGTATGTGCCTCCTTGCGTGAATGTTTGCGGTGCGTGTGTGTACCTGCACGCGCCTGCGGCTGATACGCATTTTCTTTAAAGGGCCGGACACACTAGGCGAATAAATCGGGCGACTAAATCGCCGGTGAAATCGCCTAGTGTGTCCACTCAATCGCCGCCGATTTAGTCGCCCGATTTAGTCGCCCGATTTAATCGCATAGATCAAAACGTTTTGATATTATCGGGCGATTATTTCAGTCGCCCGATAAAATCGCCTAGTGTGTCCGGGGCCGGCGATAAAATCGCCCGATTGTACAATTCATCAGCCAATCAGAGTTGTTCAATGATACCGACGTAATAGCGATGTTTCATGTTTAGTATGTCATGTCATGTAATACCGATGCACGCACGCACGCACGCACGTGTACGTGCACACACTCATGCACGCACGTGTACGTGCACACGCACGCACGCGTGCATGCACGCACGCACGCACGTGTACCTGCACACACGCGCACGTACGCACGCACGCACACATGCACACACGTGTACCTGCACACGCACACACGCACGCAAGAACGTGTACCTGCACACGCACGCACGCACGCACGTGTACGTGCACACGCACGGACGCACGCACGCATGTACGCACGTGTAAGTTCACACGCACGCACGCACGCACGTGTACGTACACACGCACGCACGCACGCACGCACGTGTACGTGCACACGCACGCACGTACGCACGCACGCACGCACGAACGTGTACCTGCACACGCGCGCACATACGCACGCACGCACGCACGCACGTGTACGTGCACACGCACGCAGGCACGTACGCACGCACGCATGCACGCAGGTGAACGTGCACACGCACGCACGCACGTGTACGTACACATGCACGCTCAAAAGCACGCACGCACGCACGCACGCACGCGCGCACGCACGCATGTACGCACGTTTAAGTGCACACGCACGCACGCACGCACGAACGCACGTGTACGTACACACGCACGCACGCACGCACGTGTACTTGCACACGCACGCACGCACGCACGCGCGCACGTGTACGTGCACACGCACACATGCACGCACGTGTACGCACGCACGTGTACGCACGCACGCACGCACGTGTACGTGCACACGCACACATGCACGCACGTGTACGCACGCACGTGTACGCACGCACGCACGCACGTGTACGT
>NW_014577068.1:981334-983859 GCF_000485595.1 Priapulus caudatus | reverse complement strand
TGCTTGTGCACGTATACGTGCGTGCGTGCGTACACGTGCGTGCGTACACGTGCGTGCATGCGTGCGTGTGCAAGTACACGTGTGTGCGTGCGTCTGTGTGTGCATACGTGCGTGCATGTGCATGCTTTTGAGAAATACTGAGCATGCGCGAACACCGATATGTAAACCGCCACCAATTTGGTGACAATTGGAAAACGGTACACTTTATCATTATTTGGAGAGCCATTCCAATACACTCTTCATTCAACCGGTAAGTGTGTGCTCTCTTACGTAATTGTAATGTGTTGTAATGTAATTTCATGTAAATGTATCATTTTAGCCGCAGTTGATTTCATTGTGCAGATATTGGGCACGGTCGAACAGACAGGCGCATGTCACATTACACATCATTTTGAGAAAACGGGACCTCTTGTAAATTCGGAAACCCCCATTTCCATAGTAATTTTTGTGCCAAACTACGTCAAAGTAGGCCCTACAGACACTTTTTAAAAGTATAATTTAGCAAAACGATATTTCTTTCGGAGGTTAATGAGGATTGCCAACACAGTAATTGACAATGCGGCAGTGAGCTGAAATTTGAATATTGGGCTAGTTATTAATGAGAGCCATTCAAATTGTTATCTTTATGCCCAATTATTCGCGAGTGTTGTCATGTTTTATTTTCCGGGTGGGATATGGTCGGGCCGTTATATAGTTAGTGGAAAGCAGATCCAGCGTTGTAAACCGCGCTTTACTGTTTACACTATTACAACCTAGAACATAACCTGAACAATCTACAATGCGGGAGCCCAGGGGGTCAGCCTAGCTGGAAAGGAAACCAATTTTCATGTATATAGCAATGATTCATGGACATACTCATGTAAAGAAATGGACGTCTGCAGGGCACCCTGTGGTGGGTGTGATCAGCGAGTTCCTTTTAAAATTTAAATGCACCCCAAAATTGGCACCCTGGAGAGGAAACCCAATGAAATCTTTTGGAAAATGTTCGGCACGGTCCCAGGTATCATGAATGGACACTGCCAGAATCCTTCAGTGGTGGGCGTATCCGCCAGACTTGCATAACCGGTACCCCAAAATTGAGCTAGACTAGCTGGAAAGGATCCCTAATGGAACCCGTTGGAAAATGTTCGGCATGGTCCCAGGTATCGTAAATAGCCACTGCCTGAATATTTCAGTGTTGGGTGTATCCGCCAGACGCCCCCAAATTCACCCACCCCTAAAATTAAGTTCGATTAGCTGGAAAGGATCCCTAATGGAACCCGTTGGAAAATGTTCGGCATGGTCCCAGGTATCGTAAATAGCCACTGCCTGAATATTTCAATGGTGGGTGTATCTGCCAGGCGCCCCGAAATGCACCACCCCTAATATTGAGCTAGATTAGCAGGAAAGGAAACCTTCTGGAACTCATTGGAAAATGTTCGGAATAGTCCCAGGTATCATGAATGGCCGCTGCCAGGATTTTTCACTGGTGCGGTGTGCCAACCAGACGCCCCCAAATATGCCCCACCCGGGCCCCCAATAATTAGCTAGATTAGCTGGAGAGGAAACCACTGATCCATCGACCAGCTTTGATTATCAACTTTGGTTTCATGTTGTTGATTTGCAGATAGCTGGAATTTTCCAACAAATCTCCAATTTACAAAACATGCGATTTGATGAAACAACATTTTCCCCTTATATATAGCACTTCTTTCAACCACTTCATTTCTCATATATTATATATATATATATAGTGTCTTCAGAATCATGCGGACAAGAAAAATCACCTGAACAGTTTCTCTCATGAAGCCATACGGCAAATTTATAAATCACAATAAAAATCAGGTATTTTACCTCTATAAAAGGAAACATCATTTGGCCTAAATTTACAATTCCAACTCACATCAATGCCTTCCAATTTAGCAATCCAGTAATTAAACATAACTTTCTATTCTTTATTTACATTCAGTACACAATTAAATAAAAATCTATTTTGATATTTAACTATCAAATTTAGTTCAAATGTCAACCATATTCAAACCACCATGTTTAATGTCATTTATCATATTTGATTTTTTTTTTTACTTTAACACAGACCCATCAGCTATACCTATGGCTATACTGATATTAATGTACATGAAGGTGGCGCTCGTGCGTCGGTCACCGTTGACTGCCAAAAGCATTTTTTCGGCCGTTCAAACGTTCATGCGTTTAAACTAGTCTCGGGCGGGCCGACGGCACGTGTGGCATGGTAAAATCTTATCTACGTGCTTCACTTTGCTCGCAGTATCGCGCCACGATTTCCAGCTATGCTAATGTACAGGGAAAATGCGCTCCGACGTCGGTCGCCGTCAACTGCCAAGATAATTTACTTCGGCCGTTTTTGTACGTTCAAACTGGAGCCAGGTAACCTGACAGCCCGTGTGCTTGGTAAAATCCGATCTAAAATATTTACTTTGCTCGCACCATCACCCCCTGGGTTTCCCGCTATGCTGATATATATGATCAAGATATGATATATATATATGTATCCTGATGTATATATA
>NW_014577068.1:965173-981324 GCF_000485595.1 Priapulus caudatus | reverse complement strand
GTGCACGTACACGTTGCTTGCATGAGTGTGGCGGTGCGTCGTACGCATCGCATGTGTGCGTGCGTGGCGGTGCATCGCTATTACATGACATGACATATAACATGAAACATCGCGGTATTACGTCAGTATCACTGCAACAACTTTGATTGGCTGCATGAACTTGTACAATCGGACGCGATGTATTCGCCGGGCCGGACACACTAGCGATTAAATCGCGGAGAGAAGAAATCGGGGCGACAAATCGCCCGATAATATCAAAACGTTTTGATCTATGCGATGAAATCGGGCGACGAAATCGGGCGCACTAATCGGCGTGATTGAGCTGCGACCACACTAGGACCGATGTTTCACTGCCGATTTAGTCGCCCGATTTTATCGCCCCGATTTCAACGGCCTAGTGTGGCTGGCCCTTTACCAAAGAGTGTCTGCAGTTGCTTATCCCCGCGTGGAGGACGGTAACGTGATTACAGTTGGACGTATACTTCAAAACAAAATTTAACAGCTACCATAACCCTGACTCCAACACTAACCAACCCAACACTAAATATATATCCACTTCACCTATATATCGCGATCTCTATTATAATAGGGGTGTCATCCACAAAATTAATCCTATGGTGTGGGGACAGCATATCATGATGCAAAACCCTAACCCTAACCCTTAAAGGCCCTACCCTAACCCTAACCTAACCCTAACCCTTAACCCTAACGCCCCTTAACGCCTGATCCTAACCCTAACCCGTAACATAGTTGCTGCCATTGTTACGGTACTGTCCCTCCCGCCGGGGATGCATTTCCGTTTACGGCAAAGGATCTTGTATCTTGGTCCCTCTCTTAGTATTTCACAAGGCGACTCGATCGGCATACATCAAAGTGCGGGGATTATCCAGATCTTT
This sequence comes from Priapulus caudatus, assembly GCF_000485595.1. Classification (NCBI taxonomy): domain Eukaryota; kingdom Metazoa; phylum Priapulida; class Priapulimorpha; order Priapulimorphida; family Priapulidae; genus Priapulus; species Priapulus caudatus. The sequence goes on along the minus strand of NW_014577068.1, from coordinate 980,428 downwards.
TCTTTTTGCCGGGGGGTGGACGGATACTAGAGAAGCGTTGCCGAAGGATGGTTGTTAATCCAATCGCTATGTACGCGCAGATCCTGCCCGCCGAGTTCCTGCGGCAAGGCGCACTGCGACGCGGCAACGTCTTCCGGCGCGCCGACTACGAAAGTGCTGGCAGCATATGGATCCGTCGCCGAATGCATACGCGGGCGCACGGAACCATTAAGCTGCCAGCGAAGAGTCGACAATTTCAGGCCAATACAAGAACTGGCGCAGGGCATTTGGCAATTGGAATTTCAAGGCGATATAGGGAAAGAACACAAAGTAGAGTGAAAACAGCTACATTTCGTGTGTTTTGATTACCATGGCATGTACTCCGTATTGTTGTACCTCGCAATACCTGGAACAGCGAAGTAAGGTAGCGTCGGAAAACACAATTGATCTGTTCACCGACAATCTGAGCTAACTACGAAAAAACCTCAATATTTCAAAGTAGAATGGCCACAAAACGCCACCGGCCCAACTGGGCGATTTGCCAGCTTTTTGGTGAAATGATGAAAAAGAACGAGTTAGTAAATCGGATACCGCCGTTACGCAAGTACGCGTAGTGCGCTAGCATGGATAGTGTTAGTGCAGTTACGCCACGTACGGGGTGCTGCATATTAGCGTGCGCATTACGTGTATTGTATTTATTGTTCGTATTATCAGTCTTTATATTATTATTGTTTTCTGATGCTATTTATTGCTTTGGTTATAGGCTATATAACACATATGTACTCCGCAGTTGACAGCAACGAAGTCTTTTCAGCCAGGGGGAATGTGGTGTACAGCAGAAGCACAGTTTCTACAATTTCCAGGCGTCTGTTAAACCTCAACCGAGACGTGCAAGATGTGGATTATGAGAGTTGCAGGAAATTGCAAGGTTGGCGCCAGCTACAGCTTCGAACACCGTCACCCCGTTGTGCTGTGTGCAACGTCACTATATGTACACTGTTGCGTTATCACACTACCACGAATAGCTGCCAACATGTTTCAGTAAAAATGATTATGTCATGGGTTTGTATTCGTGATATGCAGTCTAGAAGTTAAAGTCAATAGACCAGCTTGCCGCTTTATTAAAGTGAGTTTATGATTCTGTTCTCATTGGATACACAAAACAAACACCTGAAAAATGCATGCAACAGGTGTTACAAGTTCCAAGCGAACATGCGCGGCCACGCTACAGGGGGACTTACAGTAATAAAACTATAAGTCTATTATTAACAGCGAAGCTATATACCTGGCTCCCGTACGTGCGAGGTCTTTTTATCAAACCTCTTCACCGCCGTTCCCGTGCGCAACTTCGTCTACCCTGCCGCGTCGAGCGGGAGGCCGTCCATTGCCTGTACGTTGCGCAAGAAAAACTTTGACAGAAAAAAAAACTCGAACTCCGCCTGCCTCGCAGTTTAATATAAACGTAAACATAAAACGTCCACGCAACATAAACGTAACAACATGCGCCGTGCGCACGCACGAAGGGAACGCCCACGTATATACGCACGCGCGTATGCCGCCGTTATTGGGCGCGTTCATTCGCACAACGTGTGGCGCGTTTTTGCCGCTCAAATGATAAGCCTACCGAATTTTCGGGATTTGTTGAAATATGCAAAAAGCGCTAGCACTTATCATGCACGGTAGGCCAAAATTGCACAAATGGTTTGCAACGTAACTCACTGGAATGTAATGGAATTGTGAATTCTCGAATAATAGAAAATCGCTCAGATACTGAAGGTATGGTGGTGACATAACATAATATGACCGACAAAGACGCATGATCAGCGGCGGATTCACAAGCGGCGCGCGGCCGACAACACGGCACATTTTATATAATATGGAAGCTGAACATGTCAAGAAAATGACGGAGAAAATATGCCCCGAGTATTACTGCCTTCATGAATTGCTGATATTGCCGCGGAGAAAGGCGTATGTGGGCGCCATTGGCGGTTAATTTACAAGCTACCGAATTGCCGCTGGAAAGATGTGTTGCAATAGCAAAACCGCAAAGCCGCTATTCATGCCACGTACGAGATGTGAATTAGCATGACTTTCGACGACCTGACATACAATATACGATTACCACTACATACGAATAGGAATACGTTACGCTATACGAATACGATACGTATACATACGAATACGTATACGAATACATACTCGACATACGAAATATAGCATACGAATTATATCTTCAATATATTGACATATATCATATATGAGTTGCCCATTTACACACCTATACATGAGTATAGATACAACATTATGTTAAGCAACTACATAGTATTCCATAGCTACATATACAATATACATATCCATGTATGCAGTCATGTAGGATAGTATACATACGAATACGTTTACGAATACATACTGGACATACGAATATACGCATAGCGAATATATGTTACATAGATATTACATTAAACCTAGCGTATAATTGCCAGATTGTATTGCAAGCCCTGAATATAATAGATATATATATATACATATGATATATACCACCACATGATATCCACGCGGACAACACAGTATTATTAAGACGATGTTATGCTTATGAAAGACGACGTTTACGTGCATATCTCAATCGATTATTTTGATCACGTCACAATTAAACCTTGTGGCATTGTCCACACATATACATCGATATAGATACAACATTATGTAAGAACTACACGATGACTATTCGAAGCGTTCACTCACCTATGGCAAAGAAATGTATCCTGCCCTTTCGACGACTTCACATGCCGAACAACCGTAGACTTACAGCAAAGAGCGCACTACAACAGGTGTGCGACCATGACACTTCATGACAGCAACATCGATGGATGTACGTTTCATCATCGCAAACGTCAAGTTCAAACGAGAAGGAAGATGGCTACCGCATAACGAACACGCGATGTTCACGATTCCAGGTTAGACTGGCTACGCGACCGTTAATCGGCGAATTCTCTCTTCGCCTACACTAAATTATAGTACTGCAGCGGTGAAATTCTCGACCCCGCGCCAGTCTATAACTAAAATTTCTGCGAAATGCCTCCAGAGGCAGATGCCTCGCTCGCCGATTAGGTGCGCGCCGCGATACATTGTACCAGATAACCTTCAGGGCGTAAATTAATAAAATTCGAACATCGTTTTTATACGGAAAAAACGCATACGCGCGAAGAAAAAAACAACACAATTAGACCCCTCAATATTATTCTCGCCCTTACGGAAAGTCGAAAAGCGCTGTGCGACAGCCCAAACTCTCAATTCACGCGATTATACCGGCCTTTCGGCTTATACTACGGACCCCTTGAAGCTAATAGCTCACTGGATAAAGTGCAGCGAATACGTAAAACGATTGCCTCCTGCGCGGCAGTTGCGCCCACGTGCGGGCGCTTCGCGCGATATCTCGCTGCGGACGTCTAAGAGGAAAAAGAGAGTTAGATGCCCGCCCTCTAATTCTGCTAAATAATTAGTGTTTTTCGAAATTCACTAGAATTGCCGCACTAATAACTACTCTGTTTCAATAAACCGTGGTTGTTCCTCTTCAGCCTTCTATTTTGCTTCACATTCTTATATCTATTATAGCTCTCACAATTATATATTAATGTTCGAAGTCCTCTTCATATTTATATACATCGATTACAACCTGGTCGCTCACTGAAGTTATTTCTAAACTAAGCGCTACCTTTGAGCCCAATTCATGCCAAGTTTACATTTCAAATGCCAAAAAACACGATGCGGCAAATGATAATTACTTTTATATATATCCTTTTTTTTTTCAATCTCGTAGTTCAATTGTCTATCATCTTCATTTTTGTTTTATCTTTGTGTTTTCATTTTAATCTCTTGTTATTACCTCTTGAACTCAGGCCATAATGAATTTGAACGCGCATGACTCAGCTCTAATGCCTGCTGACATGGACTAGCCCGCATGGCGTATATCCAATATGATTGTGTCCCTGCAGTCAAAGATATCGTACTATCAGTTAGCGATAACCATTACACAGGACTAACACGTCTTAGTCGGCACCAGGCGCCAAGGGGCACCACAAATTGTGCGAAAAAGGTTGATGAAAAGAAATAAAAACGATAAAGATTTTACTTCCCACGTGTACACAAGGGGCCCCCAAACAATAAAATACAATTAGAGTCCCTATTACAGGACCCTGTATACAGGCGAACCTAAATAACAATTACAAGGGGCCCCGTAATGCCACCCACAATGTGCTAATATCCATGTATCAGAAAAGTAAAGGTATTCAAAGACTTGTCAAGGACACTCATGATGCTTATCCAGCATGACTGAATAAACACTTTTGTCTACAAAGAGCTTTCAACAGATCCATTCATTATTATCTTCATAATTTAAAACAACCAAGAAAACATCTTTCACCACATTCGAACTTTACAACACAATTACAGAAGACAAACTAGAGATGCCTTCCAAAGTTGAAATGCCTTTAAGAATATTTTTAACATAATGTCTCACCAACGCCACAACAGAGAGCGTCTTTCTCCCAACTCTAACGCTATAAAAAAAAAAAGAGATTGACTCGTAGTCAGAATGAAATGTTAACATGCTTGTACGCTCAAATGTGGCCCCTCAAAACCACTCTTCCTGCAATCTACATTATTTAAAAGTTCTGGGGAGAACTCCCATACCCCCTGCCTGTTTATCACCACCCTCCTTCGAATCTACATAAATTCTCGTGTATCGCTGCAAACCTGCCATTGATATATTCCTCAGACCAGCGTCCAACAAACTAAAATAGCGACTGTGCGCGTCCAGTGTGGAACAGGAGGGGGCACTCAAGATTGGTCAGTGCCTTAGCCCGCCTTAATCGCGCCCCTGCTCTCATACTATTCACACACTTGAATATGATGATATACATAATATTCATTACTGTTGCACACTAGTTCTGACCCCTCGTTCAATCGATAAATATATGCTTATGTTGCGTTAGCCCGACCAGTGCTGTGCGAAAGATTGTCTATACGAATTAGCCAGAGCGTCTTCCTAACCCTAGCAAGACCCGTTCTTGGAAGCCTAATGTCATGCCCTATGCCCTACCACCCACTGAGGCTGTATACCAGGGCCGGTCTAGCCAGCATTTGCATATTGGCGGGGTCGTTCTTCAATTTGGGCAATTTGCTCGCAGGGCGTGTACAGGATTCTTACCAGGGGTCTAACCGTAATAAACCAAAGTGAGAGCACGCGAAGGGCGGCGTCTGGGGCCCTCCCCCAGAAATTTTTTAAAATTACACCCCCTCAGATGCGTTTTCTGCGCGAGAAGCGGCGGGTCCGACTCTGACCCCCCTGTAAATGCCCCTGCGCGGGCGCGAGCGGACAGGCGAGGGAGCCCAAGCGACGCAGCGGGGGAGGGCTGTGGGAGGCGGTGTTTACGATGTTCACCTTTCTTGGGGGGGTTCGTTCGAACCCGAACCCCCCCTGGCTAACGCCTGCTATACGATACAATTTATCTACGCGGCGCGAGTGCTGTGTGCTGTGCGCCGCGCGCGTGTGATACTGTTGTGTGTGTGTGTGCGCGCTGTGTGTGTGTGTGTGTGTGTACGTGTGTGTGGCCGGCGGTGTTGATGTATGATACGTGCGTTCGCTGTATGCTGCGTGTGCATTTTTGTGTAGGGCCTACGCTGCTCCCTTATCGTGTATGGTGCCTCCTTGCAACCGTGAATGTTGCGTGCGTGGCTGTACCTGCACGCGCCTGCGGCTGATACGCATTTTAATTATAGGAAGCATAATTTGTGTCAAAGTTGGTACAGACAGACACACTCAAAAACGTTGCTTAGAGCGACGTTCTAGACGAAAGTGTAACATAATTGACAGAGTGCTAACGATGCATTTGTCCTGTTTATCAAGCTTTGCTGATCAAACAAAGTAGGTTGATTGATTGCCGTCTAATCCAAACCCTTCCCAAGCTATCTTGCAAGGCGCCTCTATAAAAAAAAATTAAGCACGGTGTGTGTGTGTGTGTGTTGATGTGTATGATGTTGCAGCTCTTGTGTGTTGTGTGTGTGTTGTATGTGTGTGCCCTGTTTGTGTTTCTGCTGCCGAGTGTCTCTGTGCCGTTGTGTGTGCTTGTGTTGCGTGTTGGGCGTCTTGTGTAGTGCATACGTGCGCTGCATGTGCATGCTTCTTGAAGCAATATACTGAGGCATGACGCAAAAAAACACACATATGTAAACCCCTACAATTTGCTGACAATTGAGAAACGTACACTTATCATTTATTTGGAGAGCCATTTCCAATACACTCTTTCACTTCAACGTAAGTGTGTGACTCTCTTTACGTAATTGAATGCTGCTTGTAATGTAATTCATGTAAATGTATCATTTAGCGCACTTGATTGCCATTGTGCAGATATTGGCACGAGTCGAACATGACAGGCGCCATGTCACATCTACATCATTTAGGAAAACGCCGAGACCCTTTAAATTCGGACCCATTTCCATAGTAATTTTTGTGCCAAACTACGCAAAGTAGCGCCTACAGCACTTTTTAAAACGTATAATTTAGTCAAAACGCATATTTCTTTCGGAGGTAATGAGGATTGCCAACAAGTAATTACAATGCGCGTCAGTGAGCTGAAATTTGACATATTTGCTATTTATTAATGAGAGCCATTCAAATGTTATCTTATGCCCAATTATTCGCGGTGTTTCATGCTTTTATTTTCCGGTGGAGATGTTTTTCGGCCCCGATATAGTTAGTTGGAAAGCAATCCAGCGTTGTAACCGCGCTTTCTGTACTATTCATCAACTAGAACATAAACCTGCAAACAATCCTACAATGCCGGAGCCAGCGGCGTCAGCCTAGCTGGAAAGGAAACCAATTTGTGTATATAGCAATCATTCCATGACATACTCATGTAAAAAATGGACGTCTGCCAGGCACCCTGTGTTGGGCTGTGCATCAGCGAGTTCCCCCTTTAAAATTTAAAGCACCCAAAATTGGCACCCTGGAGAGGCACAACCAATAGAATCTTTTGGAAATTGTTCGCCTGTCCCATAATCATGAATGACACTCCAGAATCCTTCAGTGGTGGTGCGTATTCGCCAAGACTTTAGCATAACCGGTACCCCGAAATTGAGCTAGACTAGCTGGAAGCATCCCCTAAATGGAACCGTTGGAAAATGTTCGCATGCGTCCAGTATCGTAAATAGCCACTGCCTGAATATTTCAATGGTGGGTGTATCTGCCAGCGCCCCGAAATGCACCACCCCTAATATGAGCTAGATTAGCAGGAAAGGAAACCTTCTGGAACTCATTGGAATGTTCGGAATAAGTCCCAGGTATCATGAATGGCCGCTGCCAGGATTTCTTCACTGGTGCGAGTGTGCCAACCAGACGCCCCCCAAATATGCCCACCCGGCCCCCAATAATTAGCTAGATTAGCTGGAGAGGAAACCACTGATCATCGACCAGCTTTGAGTTATTCACCTTTGTTCATGTTGTTGATTTGCAGATAGCTGGAACTTTCCAACAAATCTCCAATTTACAAAACATTCGATTGATGAAACAACATTTTCCCTTATATATAGCACTTCTTTCAACCACTTCATTTCTCATATATTATATATATATCAGGAGTGTATAATAGGGATCCCTATAATATGTATAATATCCCTATTATACACTCCTGATATATATATATATATATATATATCAGGAGTGTATAATAGGGATTCCCTATTATACACTCCTGATATATATAGTGTCTTCAGAATCATGCGGACAAGAAAAAGCACCTGAACAGTTTCTCTCATGAAGCCATACGGCAAATATATAAATCACAATAAAAATCAGGTATTTTACCTCTATAAAAGGAAACATCATTTGGCCTAAATTTTCCAATTCCAAATCACATCAATGCCTCCCAATTTAGCAATACAGTAATTAAACATAACTTTCTATTCTTCATTTACATTCAGTACACAATTAGATAAAAAATTTATTTTGATATTTAACTATCAAATTTAGTCCAAATGTCAACCATAATATGTCAAACCACCATGTTTAATGTCATTTATCATATTTGATTTTTTTTAACTTTAACACAGACCCATTAGTTATATGCTGATATTAATGTACATGAAGGTGGCGAGCGATCGTGCGTCGGTCACCGTTGACTGCCAAAAGCATTTTTTCGGCCGTTCGCATGCGTTTAAACTAGTCTCGGGCTGGCCGACGGCACGTGTGCATGGTAAAATCTGATCTACATGCTTCACTTTGCTCGCAGTATCGCGCCACGATTTCCAGCTATGCTAATGCACAGGGAAAATGCGCTCCGACGTCGGTCGCCGTTAACTGCTAACTTCTATGTGTTATATAACTTATATTATACTTATATAACTTATACGCCTGCAGGTATGAAGAATCCGCGAATAACTATGTCTTGTGACGTCACGCGCGTGTTAGCAATACCAACAGGATACAAGCTGTGTGCCAAAACAGAAAACTTTTATTGTTTTTGAAATGTCAATTACAAACCAGAGGACATGAAAGTTGAAGGTGACAGAACATAAAATTATTCTGTGTTGGAAGTACTGAGCGATTCAGATGGTGAAGCATGGAGAGATGAAGACTCTGATTTGGATATGGAAGAAGGGAAGTTCTTGTAAGAAACAACAAATTTTATAGACTATTACTATCCAACGTTTTGTCTATATAGGCCTACAGCTGAAATATTTACATGCCTGAGCACTTTAATTAAACAACTTGTATTAATATTTTTTCACTTTCTTTGGTGGTCTGCAAGTGTTGTAGTTAAGAAATCAAATATGATAAATGACATAAAACATGGTGGTTTGAATATGGTTGACAATTTGAACTAAATTTGATAGTTAAATATCAAAATGGATTTTTATCCTATTAACTAAATTTGAGTACTGAATGTGAATGAAGAATAGAAAGTTATGATTAATTACTGGATGCTAAATTGGGAGGCATAATCCATTGGTGTGATTCGAAAGTGTAAATTTATGCCAAATGATGTTTCCTTTTATAGAGGTAAAATACCTGATTTTAATTGTAATTTATTTGCCGTATGGCTTCATGAGAAAAACTGTTCAGGTGATTTTTCTTGTCCGCATGATTTTGAAGACACTATATATGAGACATGAAATGGTTGAAAAGAAGTGCTATATATAAGGGAAAAATGTTGTTTCTTCAAATCGAGTGTTTTGTACATTGGAGATATATCAAATCAACAACATGAAAAGAAAGTAGACAAGCAAAGTTGGCCGATGGATCAGTGGTTTCCTCTCCAGCTAGTCTAGCTAAATAATGGGAACCCGGGTAGGGGCATATTTGAGGGCGTTTGGTGGTCGCACCCAACCAGTGAAAAATTCTGGCAGCGGCCATTCACGATACCTGGGACTATGCCGAACATTTTCCAATGGGTCCCAGAAGGTTTCCTTTCCAGCTAATCTAGCTTAATTTTGGGGTGCCTTTCGAATGACCCCACTGACCACAGCCACCACAGGGTGCTCAGCAGACGTCCATTTCCTTACATGGGTATGTCCATGAATCATTACTATATACATGAAAATTTGTTTCCTTTCCAGCTAGGCCGACCCCCTGGGTTCCTGCTCTAACATTCCGTATCACACATCATACGCGATGCTTTCAACCAAACGCAACCTGCAGGAAAGTGGGTAGTCGCGTAGTAGCTACTTGGCACCAAGAGCCTGTAGTTACTCAACCCAATAATAGCTGCAGCATAGAGAGACATCTCTTTTATTAAATAGATGTGTGTTTGATCGGATTTGATGAGCAGTTATGTTGTAGGCCTAATGCCCTTCACAGTGGCACCTAACCCTAACCCGGAGTGTATGTATCCTTATTCTACCGCTACAACTACACTGCGCGATGCATCCGCGTGGTAACCAATCCCGGCCCCTCACTCAGCATATTAGGTGGACACCTACGCTTGTTCCCCGATTCAAAAAACACCCATATCTCAAGGACCATAATTTTTTACCCCCTTTTCGCCTCGTTTTCTACCCCATATCTCAAAACTCGGTAGAAATATACCTCCTTTTATTCGGTAGAAATAAAAGTCGGGGATTATCAATTACCGGCTGGGGATTATTAATTACCGGCTGGTTTTAAACACCACTCTTAAACAGCCCAATATCTCCGAGCCAGTTGAAAAAAATACCCCCTTTTCTGTATTTCTCCGGATAAACCTGCTAAATGTACCCCTTTTTAAAGGATTCTCGGGACGGAGATAGCTGGACAAAAAGTACCACTTTTCCGGAGAAATTGGGAACGCGGGTGCGGTGCATCCGTACCCATGAATGTGTGTGTGTGGGGGGTACGGGGGGGGGTAACCAACGCATGGCGTTCTGTAACAACACAGTGCAGCCGCATGACTATAATACCAACATGTCAACAAGCGAATATCCGCGTAGTAACTAGCCTGTAGTTATAACTAATAAACATAGTAGCCGCGTGAATACATATAGTAGTACATCCCATCAAGTCGCTGCAGTCCGCGGGCGAAGCCACACGACGAACACGAGCGGCGAGTGTCAGCAACCGTACGCTGAGCAAATTCCTGAGGGGGGGATTTTCATGACTCAACTGTGTAAATGAGCGACGGGCGCCGCTCTTGATCGACGTCCATAGTGTGGTAGGGGTCGGTATGAGACAAGGCTTTCACGGACCAAAAAAATCACGGTAGGGTTATTTACGATTATTAGCTAGGCTTATTTTTTTATTTTGCTCCAAAATCTAGACCATCTTGAATAATGACCACGTGTATGTAATAGCGGCATACGGAATTACTACCTTACCAATAGCAGGGGTTAATAATGACATTAATACTAATTAATTTAATTACATTAATAATAACATCATTATTAATCCCTGCTAAATAGTGACCGTATGTTACCAGCGTATACTGGCGACGGTGTAGATGAAACGGCGGACAGTAGGTGCGCAGCGACAAGTACAGCGACAAGGACGTAACCTTACTCTCTAGCGTGGAAGCAGAACATCAGGACGACAAACCTGGTCATCATTATCGCCCGGGCGGAGGGCACTCCCATTGTGAAAGCACTGAAAGGTACTGACCATGGGGACGTGCCGCTGGACAGGGTATATTTTCCGAACATCATTATTGGCACAGGGTATATTTTCCGAGCATCATTATTGTCACAGGGTTATCTAGATACACACCCATCAAGCTGATATTATGCCAATATCACCAGGCCAATATTGGACAATTATAGGCAGATATTGGTCCAATATTGGGCCAATATCTATCTATCTATCTATCAATCTGCCTATATATATTTACAGGACAGGACATAACCGAAATGTGCAATATTGCAACAGGGTATACTTTTTAGTGCAGCATATTGGGACAGGGTGTATTTTAGGGCGCAAAGCGGTTTGCGACAAGGTCAGGTTTTCAATGTCGCGGAGGCACCCCCCTACCCAGTTCCGAGGCGAGTGCACCCCCCCCCCCGGGCATTATCGTCAGTTCATCGCTTGATGCATCGAACCCTCCAGCATCGTACACGGTACACATGATACTCGAAGCAGTTTACTAGAAACAGAATTACCCGCCACTCCGTATAGTCTACGTAAAGCAGTGGTTCCCATGAATGGTTTGATTGATCCAATTATTTATTTATTATTATATATTTATATTTCATTACAAAGTACTTCGTAATCACGTAAAAATGTTTTGCGCCACTACTAGGTAATCACGATAAATGTAACGCCGCACGTAAGTTAACACCAACCAACACCAGTGTCCATCAAACAGCAATACAAGTCCGTCACACAGTAGGATCCGTAAATCAGTAGAAAAGATCTTTCAGGCACTAACACTTAGTCAATCTGGCAGCGACATGTCTATCAGGCAGTAACACATGTGGTAATAACATTAGTATTACATGTGGTAAATACATGGGTAAATCAAGAAGAAACGCAAGGGCAAGTAATGTAGGGCCTACGTTGTAAAATTCCGAGTCAGGCGTGGTTGACACCTCCTTATATAAGTGTCGATCGTAGATATACAGGATATAATAGTTGTTGCTGGTACAACAGATTATAGTAAAGTCAAGGCGCATGATGTCAAGCAGTGACTATAGTTATAACATTTGTGTTCCTGGCCGTGAGCAGTTCGCTATTTTATCACGTAATAGTATCAACATTGGTCCGGTACCGTGGCAACTTCTAAACAACGTTATGGAATAAATAGCTATTACCCGATATATATTTTTTCGCTATATTTCAACGCAATGACCATTAATAGACAATACGGCACTATAGCTACTAGCTATACGGCTACTATATATACGGCTACTATACGGCTACTAGAGCCCGGCAGTGAACGTGGGGAATTCAATTACTGTAGACTCAGGTTTACAGATTCTATAGATGATGAGTTCCACCCTTGGATTCATACAGAGTAGAGCGAGTCACAGTACGAACTTGATCGCGACATGACACTATATTAGTATTCTCGAGGAACTACAGCAAATGTCTGTCGGCGACAGAAATTCATATCAAACTCTATAGATAAAGCTATAGATAACTCTATATAGATAAAACTATAGATAACTCTATATAGATAAAACTGCTTGCCTGAATTCCTGTATGGCTTTAATTTGCAGCCTGTGGAATATTACGCAAGCAAATCTTACATATATTATTACGAGTATAACCTTATATAAGCAAAACGTTACAAATATTATGAATATAAAGAGCATTCATATGCAATGATGGACAGCGGGGGCACCAACGTTAGTGCTTGGTTTCCCTATGTGGGGTACGTTAGCATTCAACCTATTATATTTTCGTTGATATAATCAGGACACCAAAAGCAACCAATACTGCATGTATGACTTATGATTCAACTGTACATCACAAAACGCTGCTTATAAGAGAGATAAGAAATATCACTCTGCAATAATCTAATAAGTGCATGACATTATTCTAGATGAATTGAGCATGCATCATCCTTAATCATTTCTCTACTCGACTATATTTAGATGTGACAGGCCCAGACACATCGACACACGTTGGCCTGTTAGAGAACACATTCATAACATATTTGGACAATAGGTATAACATCTGGAAGAAGACATGAAATATTCCATACATATTCGAAGAACTAACAAGTGCCGCAGAGCGACAGCGCTCATCTCACGTCTACTGTGGTGACTCTGTGGTGGAGTGGTTTACTATTGGTAAAGGTGACATACAAAAATTCCATACTGGTTATTTCTATGGCTTGATGTCTAATGTGACCACGAGTATACTCGTTGACTTATCAAATTTTGCAGAAACAGAGTCAACATCCACCATGAAGGGCATTTTCAAATTGAGACTGTACTGCCCAGCTACAACTGTCAGATCCTCCTGCGTAACATCAAGCTGACAACTAGCTGCTGTCAATATGCCTTGCAGTGTGATGGTGACCTGAACTCTCTTCGCACATGCTCCCTCTTGTGGCAGTATTTCAACCACATGCTTTGGTGTTGTTACATGACTCTTTTTTGCACTCAAATCCGTGCTGTGTTTAGTCGAGACTTCGTTCATATCCAATAAAGTGGGTGTTGAGCAAATAACTACATCACGATCTTGCCCCGAAATTTCACTACTGGGTGCTGGCGAGTGTTTATCATTTGGCATCATATCAGACCCATGATCTTTAACTTCTTTTAATTGCGTTTTATAATAGTCCACTAGAGACGGTTCTGGTTTAGAACTGTTACTTGCAGTTGACTCTTTTTTGTGATTATCAGCACTGCCACTTAATGTTGAATTAGCTATGGTGGTAGGCTTTGCAGAATTTCTCTTCTCTGATAGGACATTGACGAGGGATGAGGGATTTGGTGTCAACAGTGATCCGTCACCAATACGGGGCTGCACTACAAAGAACTTTTCCAGGCTGAGCGTTTTGAGGCCAGGCTGAAAGTTGGTATCTGGCAGCAAGGAGTATGTGTGTGAGAGACTGACAGCAGAATGATGTTCAATGAAGGAAATAATCAGGTCTATCAACATCTGACGTTCCTCATTGTTACTGCAGCATTCTTCCAAGACTGAAGAATTTACAGCGACGGCAGTCACACTGAACGAACCTGAAATATAAGTTGTTTCGGTAACGTTCAAATTTCAATTTAATGAGCAAGAAAGATAATCAATAAATGAATTTAAAAACTTTAAAAGTACCTTTCTGGTCAAATCCTGTATCCCAGGTTCCAGCCAACATTGAGATTGCTTCACACTTAGAACGTGGTGCAGGAACTTTATTCCACTGGCAGACATTGACAAAGACTCTTGTGTCATTTCTAACCTTAGAAAAAAGTTGACATCCTGAGTAATCACCACTATGGCATTAAATTTAACAATATTCAACTAATTATTTGCTACAATAATCAAGAACTTATTGATATGAAAATCTTACCTTACTGTAGAAAAACACATATTTGCCCGAGGAGGTAGAATTTCGTTCATAGACGACTTGAGCAACTTGTGATACTCCTCAGGTGCTTCCATCTGCAAGTCACTTAGCATATTCCACACCTAAGTTGATAAAAAATAAATTTAATTTGCATTAGTTCAAGTGTGGAAGCGGAACAATTTCAGGAAATCCAAAATTACATTGCCCCCATCTAGTAGTACAGTCGACCTCGCCTAAGTCGACATCGCACAAGTCGAAAAATCGGCGAAGTAGAAGCTCCACAAAAGTCCCGATCTTTCCTTATGTTTTTACTTTGATAAATCTTCGTCTAAGTCGAAATTCACAAGTCTAATTCCAGCTATATCGAAGAAGAATTCTAGTCCCAATGGAACCATGCGCGAACTTAGCCACGAATTCTTCCGGGTCAGGTCATTTGTGACAAAATATTTTGTATTTCAACCATACAGTACACATACTCATGCATCTATGTCGTTGTAATGCTATGTACAGTCTTCGCGTGTGCACGTACCAGGGGCGGATTCAGACCGTATTTGCCGTATTGGAAAATACGGTCTAGATTTCAAAGTGCCCTTCGAAATTTTGCGCTAAAAAATACAGAAAACAATTTGATGGAATTTGGCTATATTCTTTATTTGTTTTCTTTTTCTTCTAATTCATTGACAGGACTTCAAGGAAATCAAAATTTTACATGGCAACAAAACTAGCTTTGATATCTGAAAAAGAAGGAAAGTGCTTGAATCATTCTGCATTAATTGTTGGTATGCAAAGCGCAGGCAAAATCAAGCAA
>NW_014577068.1:952782-965163 GCF_000485595.1 Priapulus caudatus | reverse complement strand
AAAAAAATACCCCCTTTTCTGTATTTCTCCGGATAAACCTGCTAAATGTACCCCTTTTTAAAGGATTCTCGGGCCGGAGATGGCGTTCTGTAACAACACAGTGCAGCCGCATGACTGACTATAATACCAACATGTCAACAAGCGTAATCTCCGCGTAGTAGGAACTAGCCTGTAGTTATAACTAATAAACATAGTAGCCGCGTGAATATATATATATAGTAGTACATCCCATCAAGTCGTTGCAGTCCGCGGGAGGCTCTTGATCGACGTCCATAGTTTGGTAAGGGTCGGTATGAGACAAGGCTTTCACGGACCAAAAAAATCACGTTAGGGTTATTTACGATTATTAGCTAAGCTTATTTTTTTATTTTGCTTCAAAATCTAGACCATTTTGAATAATGACCACGTGTATGTAATAGCGGCATACGGAATTACTACCTTACCAATAGCAGGGGTTAATAATGCCATTAATACTAATTAATTTAATTACATTAATAATAACATCATTATTAACCCCTGCTAATAGTGACCGTATGTTACCAGCGTATACTGGCGACGGTGTAGATGAAACGGCGGACAGTAGGTGCGCAGCGACAAGTACAGCGACAAGGACGTAACCTTACTCTCTAGCGTGGAAGCAGAACATCAGGACGACAAACCTGGTCATCATTATCGCCCGGGCGGAGGGCACTCCCATTGTTAAAGGTACTGGGGACTAGACAGGGTATATTTTCCGAACATCATTATTGGCACAGGGTATATTTTCCGAACATTATTATTGGCCCAGGGTATATTTTCCGAACATCATTATTGGCACAGGGTATATTTTCCGAGCATCATTATTGGCACAGGGTTATCTAGATACACACCCATCAAGCTGATATTGGGCCAATATCACCAGGCCAATATTGGACAATTATAGGCAGATATTGGTCCAATATTGGGCCAATATCTATCTATCTATCTATCAATCTGCCTATATATATTTACAGGACAGGACATAACCGAAATGTGCAATATTGCAACAGGGTATACTTTTTAGTGCAGTATATTGGGACAGGGTGTAATTTAGGGCGCAAAGCGGTTTGCGACAAGGTCAGGTTTTCAATGTCCCGGAGGCACCCCCCTACCCAGTTCCGAGGCGAGTGCACCCCCCACCCGGGCATTATCGTCAGTTCATCGCTTGATGCACCGAACCCTCCAGCATCGTACACATGATATTCGAAGCAGTTTACTAGAAACAGAATTACCCGCCACTCTGTATAGTCTACGTAAAGCAGTGGTTCCCATGAATGGGTTGATTGATCCAATTATTTATTTATTATTATATATTTATATTTCATTACAAAGTACTTCGTAATCACGTACAAATGTTTTGCGCCACTACTAGGTAATCACGATAAATGTAACGCCGCACGTAAGTTAACACCAACCAACACCAGTGTCCATCAAACAGCAATACAAGTCCGTCACACAGTAGGATCCGTAAATCAGTAGAAAAGATCATTCAGGCACTAACACTTAGTCAATCTGGCAGCGACATGTCTATCAGGCAGTAACACATGTGGTAATAACATTAGTATTACATGTGGTAAATACATGGGTAAATCAAGAAGAAACGCAAGGGCAAGTAATTTAGGGCCTACGTTGAAAAATTCCGAGTCAGGCGTGGTTGACACCTCCTTATATAAGTGTCGATCGTGGATATACAGGATAGTTAATTGTTGCTGGTACAACAGATTATAGTCAAGTCAAGGCGAATGATGTCAAGCAGTGACTAGTTATAACATTTGTGTTCCTGGCCGTGGGCAGTTCGCTATTTTATCACGTAATAGTATCAACATTGGTCCGGTGGCAACTTCTAAACAACGTTATAGAATAAATAGCTATTACCCGATATATATTTTTTCACTATATTTTAACGCAATGACCATTAGTAGACAATACGGCACTATAGCTACTAGCTATACGGCTACTATATATACGGCTACTATACGGCACCAGAGCCCGGCAGTGAACGTAGGGAATTCAATTACTGTAGACTCAGGTTTACAGATTCTAGATGATGAGTTGTTCCACCCTTGGATTCATACAGAGTAGAGCGAGTCACAGTACGAACTTGATCGCGGAATGACACTATTAGTATTCTCGAGGAACTACAGAAAATGTCTGTCGGCGACAGAAATTCATATCAAACTCTATAGATAAAGCTATAGATAACTCTATATAGATAAAACTATAGATAACTCTATATAGATAAAACTGCTTGCCTGAATTCCTGTATGGCTTTAATTTGCAGCCTGTGGAATATTACGCAGGCAAATCTTACATATATTATTACGAGTATAACCTTATATAAGCAAAACGTTACAAATATTATAAATATAAAGAGCATTCATATGCAAATTGCAATGATGGACAGCGGGGGCACCAACGTTAGTGCTTGGTTTCCCTATGTGGGGTACGTTAGCATTCAACCTATTATATTTTCGTTGATAAAATCAGGACACCAAAAGCAACCCATACTGCATGTATGACTTATGATTCAACTGTACATCACAAAACACTGCTTATAAGAGAGATAAGAAATATCACTCTGCAATAATCTAATAAGTGCATGACATTATTCTAGATGAACTGAGCATGCATCATCCTTAATCATTTCTCTACTCGACTATATTTAGATGTGACAGGCCCAGACACATCGACACACGTTGGCCTGTTAGAGAACACATTCATAACATATTTGGACAATAGGTATAACATCTGGAAGAAGACGTGAAATATTCCATACATATTCGAAGAACTAACAAGTGCCGCAGAGCGACAGCGCTCATCTCACGTCTACTGTGGTGACTCTGTGGTGGAGTGGTTTACTATTGGTAAAGGTGACATACAAAAATTCCATACTGGTTATTTCTATGGCTTGATGTCTAATGTGACCACGAGTATACTCGTTGACTTATCAAATTTTGCAGAAACAGAGTCAACATCCACCATGAAGGGCATTTTCAAATTGAGACTGTACTGCCCAGCTACAACTGTCAGATCCTCCTGCGTAACATCAAGCTGACAACTAGCTGCTATCAAGATGCCTTGCAGTGTGATGGTGACCTGAACTCTCTTCGCACATGCTCCCTCTTGTGGCAGTATTTCAACCACATGCTTTGGTGTTGTTACATGACTCTTTTTTGCACTCAAATCCGTGCTGTGTTTAGTCGAGACTTCGTTCATATCCAATAAAGTGGGTGTTGAGCAAATAACAACATCACGATCTTGCCCCGAAATTTCACTACTGGGTGCTGGCGAGTGTTTATCATTTGGCATCTTATCAGACCCATGATCTTTAACTTCTTTTAATTGCGTTTTATAATAGTCCACTAGAGACGGTTCTGGTTTAGAACTGTTACTTGCAGTTGACTCTTTTTTGTGATTATCAGCACTGCCACTTAATGTTGAATTAGCTATGGTGGTAGGCTTTGCAGAATTTCTCTTCTCTGATAGGACATTGACGAGGGATGAGGGATTTGGTGTCAACAGTGATCCGTCACCAATACGGGGCTGCACTACAAAGAACTTTTCCAGGCTGAGCGTTTTGAGGCCAGGCTGGAAGTTGGTATCCGGCAGCAAGGAGTATGTGTGTGAGAGACTGACAGCAGAATGATGTTCAATGAAGGAAATAATCAGGTCTATCAACATCTGACGTTCCTCATTGTTACTGCAGCATTCTTCCAAGACTGAAGAATTTACAGCGACGGCAGTCACACTGAACGAACCTGAAATATAAGTTTTTTCGGTAACGTTAAAATTTCAATTTAATGAGCAAGAAAGATAATCAATAAATGAATTTAAAAACTTTAAAAGTACCTTTCTGGTCAAATCCTGTATCCCAGGTTCCAGCCAACATTGAGATTGCTTCACACTTAGAACGTGGTGCAGGAACTTTATTCCACTGGCAGACATTGACAAAGACTCTTGTGTCATTTCTAACCTTAGAAAAAAGTTGACATCCTGAGTAATCACCACTATGGCATTAAATTTAACAATATTCAACTAATTATTTGCTACAATAATCAAGAACTTATTGATATGAAAATCTTACCTTTACTGTAGAAAAACACATATTTGCCCGAGGAGGTAGAATTTCGTTCATAGACGACTTGAGCAACTTGTGATACTCCTCAGGTGCTTCCATCTGCAAGTCACTTAGCATATTCCACACCTAAGTTGATAAAAAATAAATTTAATTTGCATTAGTTCAAGTGTGGAAGCGGAACAATTTCAGGAAATCCAAAATTACATTGCCCCCATCTAGTAGTACAGTCGACCTCGCCTAAGTCGACATCGCACAAGTCGAAAAATCGGCGAAGTAGCTAGAAGCTCCACAAAAGTCCCGATCTTTCCTTATGTTTTTACTTTGATAAATCTTCGTCTAAGTCGAAATTCACAAGTCTAATTCCAGCTATATCGAAGAAGAATTCTAGTCCCAATGGAACCATGCGCGAACTTAGCCACGAATTCTTCCGGGTCAGGTCATTTGTGACAAAATATTTTGTATTTCAACCATACAGTACACATACTCATGCGTCTATGTCGTTGTAATGCTATGTACAGTCTTCGCGTGTGCACGTACCAGGGGCGGATTCAGACCGTATTTGCCGTATTGGAAAATACGGTCTAGATTTCAAAGTGCCCTTCGAAATTTTGCGCTAAAAAATACAGAAAACAATTTGATGGAATTTGGCTATATTCTTTATTTGTTTTCTTTTTCTTCTAATTCATTAACAGGACTTGAAGAAAATCAACATTTTAAATGGTAACAAAACTAGCTTTGATATCTGAAAAAGAAGGGAAGGGCTTGAATCATTCTGCATTAATTGTTGGTATGCAAAGCGCAGGCAAAATCAAGCAAAAATAAAATTTCATATATGGTTTTTAGCTATTGCTGCTTGACTAAATGTGTACTCAAATGGTGCTAATTTTGGTGCCCATGCAGGGACCCTTGAAATTTTTAATTTCCTGGGGGAGGCGGCCCCCAGACCCCCGCCATGTGCTTCCGCGCCTGATGGCGCCCACTGTGGGGTGGTGTGCCCTTTTTGGGGGATGTGCCCTTAAAATCTGGAAAAATACTGTCTATCTTCAGCCCTGGATCCGCCCCTGCGTACACGTGCGTGCGTGCGTGTGAACGACCTGTGGCTTAAACCGACCAGGCTCTCCGACTGTTACACGTCGTAAGACGTAGTGTTTTAAGCGAGAAGGGAACTTGTGGCTACCTGTGGCCATAGATCATTAGATGCTGTGGCTATGCTCCGAGACTCAGAACTGTGCCTGTGCCGTGGCTGTACGATCGTACGGGGTGTTAATTAAATTAAACTTGTCTTTAGTTAATGTTATTACTAACTCCGTTATATATAATTTTTACCTGTTGTACTTGACTGCAAATGTCATCTGCCATATTTAATTATAAGGTGCAGTTATGCAAATGATCTTGCATATGTTTCAAGAACACGATAACCAAGCCGTCGCTCGAGTACGGAGTAAACACTGCTCTCGCGCGTGCCTATCAACGAGTTTGCGTCTCTCTTGGTCCCTGCTATATCCGGGCATTTTGTAGTACATTTTGCAAACTGCGCAAGATAATTCAGTTTTAAAACGTTATAAAACTATAAACAAACAGTAACAAACAAGTAAAAACAAACGGTTTGTAAACATACAAAATACACACATATATAAATATAAAATGACAGAAATTCTATGTAACACATGTATGTTCCTATAGGTGGCGCTGCGGTGGTCCAGGTTGTTGCTTGATGCTGGAACGTCGATAGGTAGGTAAAAATGATCTAATAACGTTATGTCATGTTATGTTTGTTATGTTCTGATATTTGGCGTCCCGTACAGGGAATATAGTGCCAAGGTAGTCCATCAGCTAACTGACCATCAGTGTGTAATGAGTGCATACGTGTACGACTCGTGACATCAGTTGACAGTTGTCATGAACTAGCTCTAGTACTACTCTACCTAGCCTCTACCTACCCTACTAGCCTCTACTACTCTAGTACTATAGCCCGCTTACATTAACTGCCGCTGGCCGCCGCTTTCCTGGTCGCCGCCTGGCCGCCTGCTGCCACAGGCACTTGAAGCGTTTCAACTGTAAACACACGCCGCCGCCATTGCGCGCACACTGACACATAAATATATTCGCTGCTGGCTATCTATCATGCCCAGCAGCCGGGCTACACGTCTTCGTTTCCCTAAAGCCCGGCAGTTCTTAACCCTACGTCTAACCCTAACGCCTAAAAACCTACAAAAAACGCCTAAACTCTACCGCTAAACCTAACCCTAAACCCAATCCTAACTCTAAACCCTAACCTTGTTTTACTTTGAGGATAGACGGCTAAAATTAAAAATGCGGCATTTAGGAAATCGAAGACCTGCTGCGCCGGCAGTCGCGTTCAGATTACGCCGGCGGCCGGGCAATAGCCACTGTGCTAAATATATAGGCAGGTTGAGAAAGCGCGGATCCCAAAAATTCGCTCGACCGCTCGCTGCATTTCTCACGATTCAACACAAATACACATCCAACAGCTTCCATCTTTGTTTCTCCTTCAGAACAGTGTTCACTTGTTATAAAACATAGCGTGCTGTTCGTAACCGAGCTGTGTCACGCGAAATCACACAAAGACTGACGAAATTCTCGCGTTCGCTAGCACTGCGCACCGGATGGTAACGAACTTTCGCCCATGGTTAAAGGCGGCGAAAGTTCGTTAACATCCGGTGCGCGAGTCGCGCTTTCTCACCTGCTATATATTTATGTGTCAGTGTGCGCGCAATGGCGGCGGCGTGTGTTTACAGTTGAAACGCTTCAAGTGCCTGTGCCTGCTGCCGCCAGCGGCAGTTAATGTAAGCAGGCTATAGTACTAAAGCTAGTCATGAACATGCTCTGAACATCGTGTATGATTGATGTACATTGCAGTTTGCACATGATACTGATAGTGCTTATTGTCATACACCGCATTTCCTGAAGAATTTGCACTTACAGTGCTTTAATCATGCTAGAGTAAAAAAACGGTAGGGTCAAAAATGTGTTAACTAGGATTTTCACGCAATAACTTCGCGCCTGTGCGCAAAATGAAGTTAAATTTCGGCCAATGACAATGTATCCTTGTGGGTAGCTCTAGTACTATAGCCCGCGTTCACTAACTGCGGCAGGGCTATAGAACATTGTCAGCTCGATTTCGCTACTGCAACCTGTCACCACCTGTCCCCATGAAAAATTGATTACAAAACGCAAAATGATCGGGTTTTTTAACACTTATTTATCTACATGGACACCTCACCTATCTTTTTGAACACTTTCCACAACTTTACACCATGTATTTATCTTTTTATTACTCAAAGTCAGCACTACTGGCATTCCCGTTTGAAATATTCTGGCGTGCGAACGCGTGACGTCACCGGTATTGTATATACATGCACCATAGCTGCCATGTGTTTTGCCTACATATCTGGTGCATGTATATACACTACCGGTGACATCACGCGTTCGCACGCCAGAATATTTCAAACGGGAATGCCAGAAGTGCTAACTTTGATAACAATGAACACTTTGTTCTAAATAAGAACTATCGGCGGCTAAATAAGAGCAATATACAGTCCTTTGAATTTCTTGACTAGTCAGTCAAAGGGCTTGTTGGGGTCCATTATGCAGAGCTTCCAATTGAAATGGCCCATGAAATTGTCAAGTGGAATTGTGTTTTTCGGAACCCCAAAGAAAATGTCTCCCTCTTACATGCACCCCCTCCCTTAGCTCTAGTACTATAGCTCGCGTACCGTTGCCGCATGGCTATGGCGATGTTTCATGTTTATAAACATTGACGTCATATGCGTACATGCGCAGTTTAACGGTTGGCAGCAAGCAGATGCGTGATATTGTTCGATACAAGCACACACACGCACGCACGTGTACGTACGCACGCACGCACGTGTACCTGCACACACACGCATGCACGCACACATGCACACACGTGTACCGGCCTGCACACGCACACACGCACGCACGAACGTGTACCTGCACGCGCGCACACACGCACGCACGCACGTGTACGTGCACACACACGGACGCACGCATGCACGCACGTCTACATGCACATGCACATGCGCGCATACACATACGCACGCACGCACGTGTACATGCACACACACGGACGCACGCACGTACGCACACACTCATGCACGCACGTGTACGTGCACACGCACGTATACATGCACACGCACACACTAGTGTTGTCAATCGGTTGTAATTTCATAATCGATCATCGGTTGGACCCAAGTAACCGATGATCGGTTACAATCGGTTACTCGGGGTGTTGAATGCCTGCGTGTGCATAACGTCGTGTGCATGTATGTGTGTGCATGTATGTGCTTGTTTAGCCCTGTTTACTGTTTGTTTTGCACTGTTTACTACTGTGTGTATAATACATGTACTGATTCTCATCACTTTTCCAAGTTTTCTTGTTCAAATTATTATTTTTTTTATTAAATCGATTATGGATTTTTATAACCAAGCGCTTGGTTCGAGCCATTGTTCAACCGATGATCGAGTATAATCAATGATCGTGACATCACTAGCACACACACACGCATGCACACACGTTTACGTGCGCACGCACACACGCATGCACGCACGTTTACGTGCACAGGCACTTGTACGTGTCACGCCCGCACGTGTACGTGTATGTGCACACGAACGCACGCACGCACGAACATGTACGGGCCCACGCACACACACACGCACGTGTACGTGCACACGCACGCACGTGTAAGTTCACACACACGCACGTGTACGTGCACTACATAAACAGTGCTTTCTATCAGAACATGTGGTCATTCATCTGTAAATGTCAAGCAGCACGCTTCGCTTCTGCCAACCACAACACATAACAAATACACGTGACCTGATCTATGACGTCACGTGAAACATCGCTATAGAACATTTTATGCCAGTTTTCCTAACTGCACCTGCTCCCCAATGCTTCCACGAAAAATGGCTCAAAAAACGCAAAATGATCGGGCTTTTTAACACTTATTTATCTACATGGACATCTCACTTATCTTTTTAAACACTTTCCACAACTTTACACCATGTATTTATGCATTTATTCCTCAAAGTTCTAGCATTACTTGCGTTTTATTTTCAAATGCTGTTGTGTACACGCGTGACTTCACCCGAAATGTAGACAAAACACATGGGCAGCTATGATGCAGACTATTACATTTCGTGTGACGTCACGCGTGCACACAACAGCATTTGAAAACGAAACGCAAGTAGTTCCTAGCACTTTGAGGAATAAATGCATAAATACATGGTGTAAAGTTGTAGAAAGTGTTCAAAAAGATAGGTGAGGTCTATGTCCATGTAAATAAATAAGTGTTAAAAAGCCCGATCATTTTGCGTTTTGTGAGCCATTTTTCGTGGAAGCATTGGTGAGCAGGTGCATCTAGAAAAATGGAGAAAGATCATACAATCTTCTGCATTTCAGACAACAACCTCAGTTGAATCACACATTTTAAATATATTACACAACAATATCTGGTTTATTGACCAACTTAAGCAGGTATAGGCTACATATCCGAAGTAATAGGAGGTAAAAATAGGGTCCTGAAATGTTCGTATTAGTAGTATACTACTAACGCTCTTTCCGAATCCTATTCATAGTTAACTGATGAGGCTTTTTGTTGGAATAGAAATGGCAGAATACAAGGGAGCAGCAAGCGAGGCAGGGCGTGCCATGCAACTAATCAAACGCCGGGAGAAGGAAAAGAAAGAATTGGAACTACGGAAACAAAAGATTGAGGAAGGAATTGTCTCAAACATTGGCAATAAATTTGCTGTTCATTATGATGCTGTGGAAGTACAGTTGAAATCCAGCACAGTTGGCCTGGTATGTATAGATCAGTATATTCTTCACTAGGAAAAGTTTAAAGGAAGACTTGACTCTAGGTTCTAGGGTTATTTTCAGTTGATTTAGGTTAAAATTGCACTCCATTAAAAATTTCATGATTCAATCATCATTAGAAATATTTTTTTAATGTTTTAAAACTAACGACTACAGTTTGATTACAACGACGGTGGCGCATCTCAAAGTGCACTGTCTGAAAAGTTGTGCAAATGGTATTATTTATAAATCATAAATAAATAATAATAATAATATGATTTATTATTATAATAATGGTATGGTAAAGTATGTGCTATTATTTATAAATCTACTATCATAATATACTCTCAAATTCTAGAGTAAAGTATTTCTTTAATGACGCTTCTTGCATGTCATCTATCAATCTATTTGCCTGTCCCAATCTACCTGTTTTTCTGTTTGTGCATCCTTCAATTCGTCTGTTTTTCCACCCATCTACATGAGATATTTTCTGTGATGTGGTGTGACACACCAAGTGACAAACATAGTCTCAATGATATTTGCCTCATTTGCTACTTTATTGAAAGGAGCATTAATTAAATAAACTTCCTATTGGCATGTGATTACTTTCATGTACAAGATAAAACGTTTAATGTGCGTGCAACAATTATAACACAAAACAATTTCTCTTTTGCAGTACTGAGAGACACTGTTGGTAGCAAGCATGGATGCAGCATCCAATCCTAAATAAGAACTGTCGTGTTCTGGCTGTTAAGGATATCACAGTATCACACTATATTCACTGCTATGTGTAGCTTTTTATGGTTTCACGACTTTGATTCCAGGTAACTCTTGATCAGATGAAAGCTAAGCAGGAGTTTATGATAAAAGAAAGAGAAAAGCAGTTAGCTAAGAAGGAGGCTGAACATAAACTCAGATTATTAGAGGAAAGGCAGAAAGAAAAACAGGAGCAGAAACAGGTATGGCTCCTTTAAATTAGGTGTGTACCGGATCCAACTTTTTAAGTTCCGGCCGGAACCAGAACCAGCCGGAACTTTAAAAAATAATTCTGGCATTTTATTCGCGAGCGAATTGTGTTGCAAAACCTGCATGTTGCAGTATCCCTGGTTTTAGTCGATTATTTTCAACTAACAAACAGATGCTATTCCTGTGGCTCTACGAGTATTTTATTTTAAAAGAAAATCTCGTGAATCACCTAACATCAGTTAGGTTCAGTTCAGTTAGTTAGCCGATGTTCAAGTGGCAAACGTTTTCTGGGCAGAATAGTGTAAAGTTGTTAACACTATATTGTCAGCAAGTTGACTCTATTCAAGCTCAACTACATTCAGTGACTGATCTTTTGATCTTGATGACGCTTGTAGCATAAATGAAATTAGGAAAAAACTTTGAAAAATTGGTGATCCGGCCGGATCCAAGTTCCAGTGCACACCTACTTTAAGTTTAAATGGGTGTTTATAACTCTTGACATGAAGACCTAAAGGCAGTTGCACTAGGTATTCAAAACCTAGTATCTGAGCACGTGTGAAGTGAATTGCCATTCCTCCCGATAGTGCTGTGTCATCATTATTTATTGATATAATATAATGGATTATAGTAACAACATCATGTCCTGACAGTGCTCAGATGATATTTGATGTTTCTATGTAGAGAGCCACTTTGTCATTTAACATGGATGATGATGGTTCAGAAGAAGAGACCGAGGATGTGGATTCTAAGGAGGAAAGTAGAGATTCAACTGATGTAGAACCTCTTCTAAAGAAGAAGAAGCTCGGTAAAAATCCAAATGTTGATACAAGCTTCCTCCCAGATAAAGAGAGAGAAGAGGAAGAGAATGGCCTCAGAGAGCAACTACGACAGGTTTGGTGTAGTCCTATCTATTATTATTTAGTCATTAAATTATATTATTTTATTAGATTAGTAAAACAAATATTTTCTTAGAGGATAAGTTAGATTGATAAATGTATAGTATATTTGTATATTGCTGTAAATATGACATTTTTGTCATCTATCTATATTCCCCCTACAGGGGCAGATCCAGGATTTTTGAAAAGGGGTATCCATGAAGAAAAAAAATGCACTTTTTCCTGCTTACTTTTTCTGGTGTTTTAAAAAGCTGCCGAAGGCCACTTAGATGGGGTTTGGCGGACCTCCCCCAAGATTTTTTTTTTAAATTGGTGCATTGTGAGAGCATCTGCGCAGTAATTTTGATGTCTAGAATGCAAAAATTTCAGTATCAGATCCGGTAACCCGGACGCCTGCGGACCTCTCTTTGCCCATTTCTAGGGTTTTATAACGAATTTACATATATATAAGTAAATCTTTATCTGAAAAACTAGCGCTAAACAAGATTTTTTTATGGAGACAATATAAGAGAAGTGTGTGTGTGTGTGTGCGTGCGTGCGTGCGTGCGTGTGTGTGTGTGCGCGCACGCGTGCGTGCGTGT
>NW_014577068.1:951271-952757 GCF_000485595.1 Priapulus caudatus | reverse complement strand
ATGTGTCACTACGCACGACTGAAATTGTACGTTCATAACCGTAGCAACAGACCCCAGATGAGCCCAGACGCTCTGCGGCTCTTGTTGTGGTAAAAAGGGGTGGTCCAGACCCCCTCGACCCCCCTTCTGGATCCACCCCTGCCCTACAGTAAAACATTTTCACTGTCATGTTCATTCCCTGACGAACAATAGAAACACAACAGCATTCATGAAGAAATTTTGTTCCATCACGTAATATAACATGGTGACAACATTACATGGTATCCTGTGAAAATGAGATGTTATCTTGCACAAATACGATGATTTGTCACGGCCGTATAAAAGACACTAATGAAATAGTTGTTACATACATATCAGTGCAGGAATTATGCTTGAACATGATACTTGTGAGTATTTTTGTAAGTGATTGATTTCTTGAACAGGAATGGGTGACCAAGCAAGAGAAGCTCAGAAGTGAAGAGATTGAGATCACGTACAGCTACTGGGATGGGTCTGGACATAGAAGGAATGTTAGGCAAGCATACACACTCTAATATTATTGTTCTCGATCCAACTTAACTTTAAGTGCCTCATTCCAGATTGTCTGCATCCATCTAAAATCCTTTTAGTTTTTCAGATCTATCAAGGTTATATTTATATTAAATGGTCACTATAAAATCAAAGTAAACTTTTCCATAAGAAACATGCATGTTGTGAACTAGATGTATTTTCATGCTGAGCTTCATTATCAGTGTACTAATGCTGCATAAATTTGTTGAACCAGAATGAAGAAGGGCAACAGCATATCACAGTTTCTGCACCGGTGCTTAGAAAACCTTCGGAAGGAGTTTACAGAACTAAAGTTAGCTACTGTTGATCAGCTCATGTACATCAAGGTAAATACATACTATTGTGACAATCCGATGTGTAGGCCTCACGATGATGTATTAGGTTGAGCATGATTATTATATAATGCATTTTATTTTCATCTTGAAAGTTCTAATGTGTGCTTTAGTGGATCCAATACCTTCACTGTATTGAGCTATCCCCTATTCCAGCCTAGCCATAAGTAACCCATATAGGCAGTCATGTAATGGCATATAGCACTATGGCTAAGTACTTCTTCATTTATCACTCTGTCTAGCTATAGCCATTACATATAATATGATAAGCAATAGATAAGATTGTTTATCCAGCTAGCCATTAAATAGAGTGTGATTAGCAGTGGACATATGTAACAGATAAACTTTATAAGCATGTTGCCTAGTATGCTATGCTTATAGTACATACACATAAAGCTACACATAAAATGGCAATGCATACGTTACATACACATAAAGCTACACATATAGTAGTTATGCATACGGTACATGCACGTGAAGCTACAAATATAGCTAACATATAGTAGCTATGCATACGGTACATGCACGTGAAGCTACACATATAGCTAACATATAGTAGCTATGCATACGGTACATGCACATAAAACTACACATATAGCTACAAA
>NW_014577068.1:940055-951261 GCF_000485595.1 Priapulus caudatus | reverse complement strand
GATAGTGCTGCGCGGCTGGTACGAGAAGAACAAGCACATCTTCCCGGCGAGCCGCTGGGAACCGTACGACCCCGAGAAGAACTACGACAAGTACACGATCTCAGATAAACGGAAACTCTAGCAACCGTGTGCAGATCTATGTAGATCTACAAGTGCATGGTCTCGGACAAACGGAAACCCTAGCAGCCGTGTGCAGGTCTATATGTAGATCTACAAGTGCATGGTCTCGGACAAACGGAAACCCTAGCAGCCGTGTGCAGATCTATGTAGATCTACAAGTGCATGGTCTCGGACAAACGGAAACCCTAGCAGCCGTGTGCAGGTCTATATGTAGATCTACAAGTGCATGGTCTCGGACAAACGGAAACCCTAGCAACCGTGTGCAGGTCTATATGTAGATCTACAAGTACACGATCTCAGACAAACGGAAACTCTAGCAACCGTGTGCAGATCTATGTAGATCTACAAGTGCATGGTCTCGGACAAACGGAAACCCTAGCAGCCGTGTGCAGATCTATGTAGATCTACGACAAGTGCATGGTCTCGGACAAACGGAAACCATAGCAGCCGTGTGCAGAACAATGTAGATTTATATAGATCTATGAAGTGCACGGTCTTGGACACTGGACTTAGTAGCAACCGAGTGTAAAAATGTAGGAGAACTATGATAACTACAGGGTGTTACTGTCAAATTCATTAATGTGGAGAACTATGACAACAATAACACATTAAGATAATTAAATAATGTTACACTTGGTTCTAACACATTAATGCGTTATTTATAATCAGCTATGTATCAGTACCGATTGATTCTAAACCAACTGCTGGTCCCTGCCACGTTGCCGAATGTGCTAGATGTGTGTAAAAGCCTGCTAATCTCTGGTTACCACAGGCATCTTCTAAAATTCTTATACCGGTCTCTCCTACCGTTAGGAGCCTAAGGGAAGTTTGTGTTTCCATTGCACATTGAGCATAGGTTGGTGAATGAGGTAAATGAAATTTGCGAGCGTGTATCACAAATGCTGTACTGCCTCTGATAAATGAATGCTGAAAGAGAAGGCCGATTGAGAATTTGTAAGAAAGTTGTATCTACTCGATAATTCTATAATACAGTGATAGTTGACATTGACATTGAAGATATTTCTAAGTTGATTGTGTAAATATGTCATTTTCATGTTCCCATGTGAAGAAAAAATTATATAAGAAAACGGAATTGTTTATAGTTTATAATTTATACATTTTTACATTACTAACATTTCAACATAGCTTAGCTACTACAGTTTACTGCTAACGCAACAACCAACTTTTCAACTGGTTGCATTTTTCTTACAAAAAGCATTTATGGGAATTATACAGTAACACAAAACTTGTACAATAACACAACATAACATTACACCATGACGTTATTATAGTGATATATAATCTGTACAACTTGACATAGAGCATCTAAATAATATACAACAAAACGGCTAGTTTGTCTGTCAAAGTATCGGTGCCAGCTCCTATAAAGACAGTGGAGGGTTTAGAAACTTGGATGGTGACGGTGTGTAACTGAATATAATGCGCACACTATGGTTTCAAAGTTACAGCATGCCTTCTAATAGTGAATAAATTTTAAAACCTCAGACATTTTTTCAATGGCTGTAGGGACGTATCCATTAAAAATAAATCGTGCTGTATTACTTACATGTATGCTTTCTATACTTGAAAGCATTTTCTAACCCTAACATATCCATTATTAAATGGAAGCACAGCCACTATTGCAATAGATAATGGTGGCGTGAGGAATATGTTCAATTGAAGTTTCTTTGCCACGTCCTATAAATTGACGCCCTTCTACATAGCTCTCAAACCGTTCTATATCATGTATACATTGTAATTACTGTCCAAAGAACCACCTGATATGATGAGAATAAGACTCCTTAATTATAATGATTAACAGTGTTATTAATATAATATTATTTTAAAGCAATATTTAAAACTTCAGCTGCACCCAGAAAGATTTTCATCCGAGGATTACTTAGTGCATACACTACTGTATACACCAA
The DNA here is from genome assembly GCF_000485595.1 of Priapulus caudatus. Lineage (NCBI taxonomy): Eukaryota > Metazoa > Priapulida > Priapulimorpha > Priapulimorphida > Priapulidae > Priapulus > Priapulus caudatus. The sequence goes on along the minus strand of NW_014577068.1, from coordinate 949,213 downwards.
TACGTTCGTCCATGCATAAACTATTCAGTTGTAAAAAAAGGATGCGGTTGTTCCCAGTGATTGCACAGTTTCACACATGTGACACCGAGGCGCTGCAATGACGCGGGACACTTGCAAACATCTGCGTTGCGTGGGTACGCTATTTATGTGTATCTGCGTAAAGGTACTGTCATGCACGTAGCAGCACATATTAATCTTGCAAATTAGCTTGTTTTGGTTCCCACCCTTATCTTAACTGGTTCAAACGTACAAAAGTAGAGTATTTTACCTAGGACGAAATGATTACAAGCTCAACATAAGCTATACTGATGTTGTAAACCAGTCATATAATATAGGTGGGTAGATATTTGCCTGATAGTGATAAAAATATAACCTGCTTACTTGAAACCTGCGTAAGTATTATGGCCAAACTGTCAATAATTACCAGGTTTCAAATGTTTAATGCACAATTGGCATACAATACCGTACGGTATGAAGAAACATAGAATTCAGAAGCCGTACATAAAGTTACACAAACTCCAAGTTCACTGCTCCACATTGCAACAACACTGGCAAGGCTATCAACTAAGACGGTGATAGCTAACTCCAACCCAATACCCAGAATCACAAATTTAATAGTATTTAGCGTTAGACATGCGGCACCACTGTCTGTAAACTTGTTAGACTACAAGAGAAACAATGGCGCAACATTCATGGAAGCACACATCTTTTTCATTCTCCTTGCTCTCCTTGTGGCAGGATCTACTCCTCAAAGCATGAGACAAGACAGGAAATGGTCTTTACTATATTGGCACTTGTTCGAGTACCTTCCAAGAACAATGTGCTGCTTTCAACCTGATAACTTACGGCCAACTCTGTAGGCCTACGTATACTCCCAAGGCCTGCTAAACGTTACTCCACAACATCAAGTTTGATAACACAAACAGACAGCAACGTCACATCACAACATGCTAGGCCATATATCCAAGTCAGGCTTTTATGAGGCCTATACTCAAAGCATAGTTAAACCAATTTCTCCTAGCAAGCTCGGAACAGATAAGACTATAAAAGCAATACCTGGTACCTTGGCAAGTTGGTATCATAAAATAATTTAGTGAGGATACAACTCTGGACCTTTAGCTTTGCTCGGCACTTATCATTAATAGCAACATATCTTCATAAGCAGTATATACTATTATTATCACCACGATAGCACATGAATACTTACTTGAACACCAAGTATATATGCATTATGCATTAAATACTGTAGAATGGAGTCTGGCAACACCTGCCAACTAGAAATGTATTACAACACTACATAAAACATTCACCACCGAGTATTTCACATTTTTGTCATCCACATTCAAACTTGTCACCAGGGACTTCAGAGTAACGGCAGCCATTAATTACTGAATTCGGCCACCAGGTTGAGCCCCTGATGACTGTACCGCTTCCAAGGTCCGTTCTTTTAGACGGTAGGCAAACGCATTTTTGTCTAGATAACGCAGCCTAGTGTTAGCAGGTTGTCTCTGCCTGGCTGAATACTGCAATGGGAAAGTGTTTCGTGTGCGTCTGCCACTGGGCTGATAGCTGGAAGAACTTGACGTTTGACCATTCAACGCCATCAATTGCCACTGGAAAAACAACAACAAACAAGTTTAGTTGAAATTTGTCTGTTTGCAAATTAATAGGACTATTGAAGATCAATGCTATTTCAGAAAAACATTATAGGAAAAATTAAGTTATTCCGTACACAGTTTATGCTGTCACAAAAATATTATTGAATGAATATATGTCCTTGTATAAGGATAATTTCAACAATACTTTTCCTATACAAGTCACATATATACAATAACAACGAAAGCAGGTATTACAATCAAGGATCATCAATCGGCGTTGATGTGATAATGGTTCAAAGACAAATTAGATCAAAGTATACCTTTAAGTGGGTAGTTGGATGACTTTCCCATACATATAAGTCGCTGTATTCCTTCTACAGTTTGTCTCGTTTCTGTATCCTTCTCTTTGGACTTTTTCCCAATTCTCATAACTGTAACATAAATCATAACGCAATCTATTCATACTAATCTTCAGTATCTCACTGTTACAGTGGTTGCTGCTTTATCAGGCCCTAGATAAGTGAGCACATCAGTTCAACGACATGCCTTTGAGAAAGATTCCTTACACACGTTATTGGATAAAGGGGAAAGAACCTCGGTATAAAATATAAATACCTCCCCCCCCATTTCTTGCATAATGATACATGAGAATTAATTAAGCTATTTAAAATTCTGTTGCCATACGGTTAATGCCTTTCTAGAAGGTTTATCCGACTAGGTTAAACATGACTTAAAACGACGACAATTATTACCATCACCAGAACAGTTTGAGTAAACTAGTGGCTGTTCATGTCTTAATTACAGTCAATCACAACTGTCAATTATAACAAACATACAAAAGCTACGCTAGGAGATGTGTAAGCGCTTTAAAAAAATACAATTAAATGTTGATTAACATCTTCCTCCAAAATCCTGAATTTTATTCTGCTTGACTTTGGGGGTGCAGGAGAGATGTGGGGGGAGGGAGGGGGCAAGATAAAATCAACAATCCATAATAGAAATTTCTATTATTTCTATTATACTCTTGATAAAATTCCCAGACTTTGTACATTCGCGATATTCTCGACAGTTGCGAACGACGACCCGTCTTAAGCCTAGTCCAGACCTGCGACTTTTTCATGCAACTCGACAGCGATTTTAGAATCGCTGTCAAAATTGCTGTGAAATCGGTACGTCTGCGGGAACGTGCAATTGCAATCCGTAGCGATTCTGGTCGCTTGCGACGAGTTGCAAGAAATCAAACTGTTTTGATTTTGAGCGACTCGTCACTCCCAATCGCTCCAAAATTGCTCTAGAATTGCTTCGAAATCGCATGTGCGCGCACACGCGGTGGCACATCGACCGATCGCTTGCGGTTGCAGGTTGCAATGACGAGCAACCAAAAATCGCAGGTCTGCGCTAGGCTTTAGCCGTTCTCTCACTTTTCTGTTTCTTCTCTTTGGTGATGAACATCATCGTGAGTGCGGAGACTGCGCCGGTTGCCAACTCTCCGCACGATGGCAGCTTCAGCACCGTCAGCGACCGGAACGTCGACTTCATCGATAACTTCCCGCTAGCGTCCTTCTTCTCGCGGCCGCTCGGAGGGTCCTTGCAGGCGACGGTCGGAGACAACCAGTACTCCACCTGTAGGTCGAGCTCTGCATTGCTCTGCATACCTTGTGAATCCCTGCTGAAATACATACGGAAAACGAGAAGTGCTTAACAGTGATTGTGATCGTGTCAAGTGTTGGGATATACCGAACAGCCACAAACATTATCTAACAAGGCACGAACACACGCACACACACTAAATGAAACAACTGTTATTAGGAAACAAAGTGTATTTTCAATTGCAATTTTTTTTAATGCAACCTCACCAAAAATAAAGAAACATGCTTCTCATATGCAATAAACATGATACTACATGCATATATAAGCATCAATGTAGCACAATTACAAGCTATGCTATATATATTTCTGAATGGGTCCTACAAAACAGTGTATTCTCCTACAACCTCCAAGCAACCACCAATGACACTGACCCAGTGTAGCACTAGCTCCTACCCCCTTATGATGAGCTTACCTCCATAGTGCACTGCACATATCCTCATGTGCCCATCAAATGCACAATGAGACCTACTAGACACGCCCATATAGCTATATGTACATCTATATATATAGTACCTGTATATATAGTATATATGTATATATCTGCCCATGAGCGAAGAATTCACGCTACACCGGCCACTCTAGAAACTGTAGAAACACAGTCTTCCAGTCGAAGTAAAGTTACAGAAAAGCACTCAACAGTTCACAACAGTGTGAAGCGCAGAAGAAAACGAAGATAAATGAAGCGCAGCAGAAAACGAAGACGAATGAAGCGCAGCAGAAAACAAAGACGAACAAAGTGTGCAGACGCTCTCGCGCGGCCGCTCACCTGTTCAAGCTGGAGGAGAGGCTGACATTGGGAGAGCCGGGTGGCGTCGTCGCCTCCTTCTGCGGCTTGTCGAGCAGGTGACTAGAGAGGGGAGGAGAGCCGGAGACGAGCGGAGCCGTCGGCGAGTCCTCCAGCGTCAGATCTACGGACGTCGACGTGTAGCCTGCCGCCGCGCCGCCGCCGCCGCACTCCAGGCTGCTGATCTTCACGTCCTGCACGCGAGACGAAAGCTGACGCTGAGCGGCAGTCTAGCTTATGCTCCGACATACACGACGCGGCAAGCTGAGCATGATACACAGTCGTCGCGCTACCACTAACCTACCGCACACCGCACTAGTATAGAACACTAACATGGGATACTAGTATCGGATACTGGTTTATACATGCTACTCGTATATAGGATACTAGCATACATTATTATAGTAACATATACTAGTATACATGGGATACTAGTATCGGATACTGGTTTATACATGCTACTCGTATATAGGATACTAGCATACAAAGGATACTAGTATCAGATACTGGTTTATACATGCTACTAGTATATAGGATACTAGTATACATTATTATAGTAACATATACTAGTATACATAGGATACTAGTATCGAATAATGGTTTACCTATGCTATTCGTATAAGCTATTCGTATACAGGATACTAGTATATAGGTTCATGGCACTATGTAGTGAACTTGCCATTGAACTAGTCGTACCTACTTGTTTACATGCGCACTTGATGGGTCGTTAAATTTTAGACACACGATTGCTTTCACGAATTTCATATAGTACACATTCGCATTCAATTATCAACAACCATGATTTGGTTGTTAAACATCGCATTTTCCACATGAATTAATTACTGGACAGACAAGTGAAATTCCATTTGCATCATTTTGTTAGGTTGTCACGTGCAGGTAGAGGGCAGCACTTGCTGGAGTACTTACGGTGATGAAAGGTGTGAATGACTGGGAGGAATCCTCTTCGGAACCCTTCTCCTTACACGTGACCATCGCCTCTGCGATTGGTAGCTGTAACACCGCCGACGCACCAGTCAGATAGCGTGACACTCTGTTGGCAAGCTCCTGATACAGGGAATCTGTGAAGAACATGGGCTAACCATTAGTGCATAATGATCAATCTCAGAGATAACTCGAGGGGACCTGTTATTTATAATCGCACGGGAGTTCAGTCAGATCTAAAGACGTGTCGTGAATTGTGGTTCTTATCAACTTCTTGTTAGTTGTTTAGCCTGTTTATGTGTTCAGACTTTGGAGTGCTAACACTTATGCACACTTATTCATCTACATTATGATAGTTTTCGTGATATAATTGTTGTAAATCACTTGATCTTGTTTTTTTTAATAATAGCCAATGATTAATAATTTATGTACATGTGTTTGACATCATTAGCCCTGTTCCAATAAAAATGCAAGTTGGTGGCAACATTGCGATAAATGAATGCATAATTTAAATGAAAATAATGAGCAAATATTTAATTATTGACGATTAATGATTGAAAATTACGATATCTCGAGGGTACTATGCAAATGAATGAGAATCCCACAAACATGTTTATTGCAGCAGTAAACACATATAATACGCCCACAGCATAGCACACACATAGTGTCCTTAAAAATTTGGTTGTAATTAGTTTCTCATCAATAGTGAATAATAACAGATGATATGTACCATGGCTAATTTAAATGGAAATATTTGTAAAACCGGAACTGCATTAACTTAAATTAGTGTAACGAATTTATTAGTACCCAATGAAGTAGAATGTGAGTTAGCAGCTATTGTATTTGTGAATTGAGCTTAACTGACAAGGCGTGAGCCATTACTCAACACTAGGTTGGAAGTTTGAGTGGGTTATTAATGACGAGTTATATAGACATGGACTCTCCGACCACCTAAATATTGCACAATGTTCATTGAAAACAAAATTCCATCAACGTGAAACCAGAGCTTCTGTTGGCCAGAATCGTCACAATACCATCTTGTCAGGATGGTTCGCGTCTTAGGTAACACGTGTGTCGATCACACTTCGTTACCTCGTTTGATAAAGCTGAAGCAATTTGACATACGAGGGTCAACTAAAGTTAACAAAACGAATTGCACCTAATAGCCCGGCAGATATGTGAATGAATTGCGACTTTGATGATACAAGCATGAGTGTTGGCACACTGTTAGAGCATGCCCTAAGGAAGAGATTTAGCTATAGGCCCATCGCATATATAATAGTTAAATGCACATGAGATTTTTGCAGCTAAATATGACTATCTTGTAATGTTAGACGCCATCTTAGGTTAAAGGTCAATTACTTGTTTTGACCCATCTCATGTTGTCTCGTGTCAGCAATGACTTGTGGCAGGTATTATGCTATGCAATAGAGATAGTGTGGGACCAAACTGTCCGTGTCGCAGCAGAATGCCTACATGACCTTGATTGCGATTTAAAATGCCAATATAAGGACTGCTATCTACGGAAGAAAATCTACGAAACAATGGTTAGTATATATATATAATAGACTATTACTACATAATTGTCCGTTTTTGACAATCTTTCTGAGGACATCACACGCACACACACAGGTACAAACACGCATTCACGCACGCACGCACACGATAAACATATCCAAAGTTGTTATTAGTACGTTGCTGCTATTTCCCAGACACAGCTAGCTAATAAAATAATTCAAAATTGTTGTGACCACCAGGTGTGAAACGACTGGACGTTTCCCATCTTTTTAATCATCTGCTTAGGAAGATTCCTACAGGGTAAGAGCTGTGGAATACATTCTGAATATATATATATATATATATATGGACTTGGTTTGTCAAAAACATGTGTATGCACAATACCTGGTTTGTGGTTCTCGGATTTTTCGAAGGCATCTCGCCACAATCCGTCGAGGAATAATGAGTGATATGTGCTGTCTATGCTGCCGAGGTATTTGGCCAGGCACACATTAGGACCTATAAGAGGATATGCAAAAGGAAGCATGAACACCTCACGTCAGACCCCAGCAAACATCAGACAGAAGAACGTCATAAACATACTACCATAAGGAACAGGGGGGGGGGGGCTATTGTCCAAAAAATCGTAAAGTTAATGCTAATATTAATGCCAAGATAACACTTACAATTAATGGTAATGTTAAGACTAATGTTAAGATTAATTTTGTTTCTGACAACGGGCTCAAGATTTACACAAAATTTAGTCTGGGAAATGTAACACCATTGTAGAATGCAAATTAGCAGATAAGTCACAAACGAATGAGTACACACCACCTAAGCTTTGATCATTTATTAATTTGTCTTTTTAATTGATTAATCTTAGTGATTGCGAATTGTAATCCGGGGCCCGTTGTCAGAAACAAAATTAGTCTTAACATTAGCCTTAACTTTACAATGTTCCTGACAACAGGCCCTTAGGTTGTAAGGTGATCATAGGGTCTGCATATGCCATCCTACTATGACACAAATGCCTTTGTAAGGCTATTACTATTATAAATTAAACCCACAAACGCATTATCTACATGTCTCAACAGTAATGGATGCAAAATGGGCACATTTCTCGTTCCATGACTCAAGGAAGCACTCACTATAACTTCTGTTGAGTTCTATATCTATAGTGGTTCCACTTGCGATTATTGAGTTTTCTACAGACTGCAAGCCATCAAAGCATGCAACATGACAGAAAGAGTGTGACAGAAATGCAGGGGCATACGCATGCATGCATGCATATAACCACGCACACACGCACGCGAGCGAGCACATACGAGTGAATGCATGAACGCAATCACAGGCATGTACATACGCACACCTTGGCCACACAGATACACACGTACAAGACAAGGAGACACATGATTTGCACATATATTCATGCATGCATGCATGCACACACGCACACACACACACGGATGTAAGCCCACCTACACAGGCACATACAGATGCACAGACACACGTAAATACATACAGATGTAGGGTCGAACAGATAGACATATTGTATATATATATATATGTATGCTGGTAGAAAGATACGTACGTATGCACAAACACACATAAAAACGTCTTGACAACAGAGTGTGAACAAACCCCTGAGCACAGACCGATACACAGGTAGGCTTGTACTGACACGTTTGGCACAGACAAGCCTGAATATAACAGTCTGTCTGTCAGTGTAACAACTGTCTATATAACAGCTAACAGCCTCTGATGTACGTACCTATAGGTATGACTAGAAAACGAACATAGCCTTGCCAATCAGGAGGCTTCGCTGAGAACTGTTCGACGAATGGTTGCAAAACTGTGTTAACGTAGCGATCACTGCCGGCAATCACAATTTTGATGGGCGACGGCGTCCGACTATTTGTGTTGCAACTGCAATACAGATATAGTGATTGTTGTACAGTAAGTAGTATAATACAGTCAATTGTATAGCAATTACACAATACCACACCAAGTAAATAAACATGTATGACAGTAGAATAGAATAACAAGCATGTGGTATACAAGCATTGGTGATACAATTTACAAGTTATTAATACCACAACTACGATGATGATGATGATGAGGAGGAGGAGGAGGAGGAGAAGATGATTTAAATGAAGACGACGACAATGACAATAATGAAAATGAAGAAGATGACTATCAACATTATCAAAATTATATTAAACTGCATATATACGAATAAAAGCATTGTAATTTCTTCTTAAAATAAATTTTGCTTACAATTTTTGAATTTTGTTGACCAGATGTGAGAGTATGGCCTTAACGTCGCCACTCGTCATCGTGGAAACCACTCTGTGATTGGTCAACTCATGGACCTTGTGAGCAAATAGCTGGCCGTGTTTCTCCGACGTGTCAACTAGGACCGCAGAATCAAGCATGATATCTTCAGACCCCAGCAGGACGCCCAGCTGCTCTAGCAAAGCTTTACGTGGCTGAAATGATCAAACACGTCATATACAGACGCTCCACAGCAATTTTAGGAACTAGAGTCATTTTGGTAATGTGCTTAATTTACTCACACACGTGCATGCACGTAAGCACACGCACGCACGTAGGCACGCACGCACGCACGCACGCACGCACGCACGCACGCACGCACGCACGCACGCACGCACGCACGCACGCATGCA
>NW_014577068.1:936063-940045 GCF_000485595.1 Priapulus caudatus | reverse complement strand
CACACACACACACACACACACACACACACACACACACGTAACCACACAGACACACACAGACATGCGCGCGCGTACACATCTACGCACATGCATGCATGTACACACGCACAATTAATGTACAAGCACCCACACGTATACACGCACACACGCTGCACACGCTGCACACGCACGCACACATGGACGCACGCACGGACACACACACGGCTGTCTTGTTTCAACACTGGCACAATAAAATATTCACAATCAAAGCACAGCAATAGTATCTGAGGATCTGATAAAAGCACATTCACACAATGCCATTCATAGGCAGGCATCACAATATCAGCATGATATAATTAAATGAACTGTGAGGACGTTATTCATGATTAACACGGCAACATGTATTTCACAAAATTTTTGAGGACGTGATGATATGATGAATCCGACAACACAGAAACTGTGCATTTAATTAGAATCAGAATTTAAGATATGAGATCTGTGAATTAGAACTGAGGCTGCAACGGTACAAAAACACATCGACACAAACGTTGACGAGAAAGCATGACATAGATGGGTCTGCTGTGTTTCCTTCTTTCCCTTCATTCGTAGCACCATGCACATCTTCTACACATACCAGGAAAACACACAACAGGTCAAAATGTTTGCAGTGTCCTTTCCCTCCGACCCTCAGAAACTAAACCGACACTAGTTCGAACTAAAATTCCACTCGTCTACATTGCTTTGCTACATTATAAACCTACCACCACCAAGGGGAGATTCTTTGTGAATACATCACCAACATATGGACAGAAAAAGAGCCAATAGACAAATGGGGACATAGGAAGAACGACGGTGACAAGAGGAGGGACCGAGAAGATAACAGAGAAAGTAGATGCACGAGCGTATATACGGTGGACCCCCGAGATACGAACAGCTCGACATACGAATTTTCTAGATACGAACGACCTCCCGTTAAACGTAATGTATTCGACAAATGAATAAAATTCAACATACAAACGTCTACGAATCAGCCAATCAGGGCATAGGCCTAGCGCACGCTCTCTCGGTGAGTCTGTTTAAGTGCCTGACTCATTGAATGTGGTTGTGCTCTCATGATTGCGCTTGCTGTACGTTAATTCTGTACGTCCTATATAGGGTTCGAGATGCAAACAAATCTGTAGAACGTATTAAATTCGTATATCGGGGGTCCACTGTATATGACTCTACACACGCTCTCCCTCCCTCCCCCTCACACACGCTCTTCCTCCCTCCCCCTCACACACTCTCTCCCTCCCTCCCCCTCACTCTCTCTCTCTCTCTCTCACACACTCTCCTGCACGGACGCACCGTTTGGTCCCCGACTCCTCCGCTGTTCTTCCTCTCCAGCGGCAGCTTGCACGTGAACTCCTTCGAGAGCCGCTTCTCCTTCGACTCCTTCAGCGACGACTTGTTGTCGCGCGCAAAGAACTTTGGCTTCGGCGGCGGCGACATTCGCGACTTTTTCAGGCTGTCGGACTTCTTGACGGACGACTCGCCGCTACCGGAGCCGCTGACGTCGCCGCGCTCCGCAATTCTGCTGTCGGCAGGCGATCCAACCAGCTGACTGTCCGAGCCCTCGTGGTCGTCGGTCAACATCTCCTATTCGCGGTGGGAGATGGAAAGAGAGATGTTAGAGACGTGAGACGTGCGTGAAACACGTAAGAGTCTACGCGTGCGTGCACATCATACACCTGTGTGCGTGCGTGCGTGCGTGCATAGGTGTAGACATACGTGTGTGTGCGCGTGTGTATGCGTTCGTGCATGCATGCGTGCATAGGTGTCGACATACATGTGTGCGTGCGTGCGTGCATGCGTGCGTGCGTGCGTGCGTGCGTGCGTGCGTGCATGCGTTCGTGCATGCATGCGTGCGTGCATAGGTGTAGACATACGTGTGTGTGTGCGTGTGTGTGTGTGTGTGTGTGTGTGTGTGCGTTCGTGCATGCGCGCGCATAGGTGTGGACACAGGTGTGTGCGTGCATAGGTCTAGACATACGCGTGGGCGCGCCAGGGAATGCGAAATCTCTTTTTTCTCCGTCGGACAATCGGTCAGGCACAGGGCCCACTTGTTGCGGTTCCACTGAATTTTTGTACATGCAGCGACTGGTAATGAATATCGAGTTACCAGGTGAGAAGAAAATAGGGTTAGACAGCTGAACCTGTGCAAAAAATGCATTGAGTTCAACACATCTGACGAATTTCACGTTCTCTGGTGTGCATACATATATGAGTATATATGTGTGGCATAGATGTATGCGCATATATGTATGTGCAGATTTATATTTATTTATTTATTTATAAACACGTGTGCATAATGGTCTGTGCATACACGTGTGCACATGATAATATGTCAGTGTGTACATGTTATCCCACGTAAACGAGCCCTCGTTAGAAACGGCTAAATCCAATTTGCTTGCTAATGCACGGGTTATATTAATCACGCAACCGGGTTCTAAGAGGGTCAATGGCTCTAGCGGTATTTTAGTTAAATAATTAGAATTTGCCTCAACGTAGCTGCAGTCGTCTGACAATGTGCCGATGTGCTCGGGCAAATCCACTGCTACTACGATAAAACCTCCCCGTTTACGCGCCGTCGTTATACGGTAGCATGAAATGAGGATATAGACATCCTTAGCCGTATAGAACGCGTCAATGATTATGACACATATGAACGCGGTGCTGCACGGCGAATGGCATTTACCTGGTTGTCGGAGTCACCCTTGCGTGAGCTGTCATCGCTGACGTGCTGACTGTAGCGCTGTCTCATCTCGGGGATGGTCAGGATGTCGTGCGAGCTCGATCGTGCCGAGAAGAATGGTCTGCAAGGCAGAGGTCATGCGATCACCGCGCAGCCGATCACGCGTTCTCATTAAGAATATTACATTTCCGCTTAGATTCGCCTGACTAATGAGCTGGAAGATGGGGAACGGCCGAGTGGTAGTGGATGATACCCCACAAGTTTCGCAGTCTGCCTGTGGCTATAGCAATGATGTACAACTTGGCGTTGTGTTACAGGGAGCGAATCTAATAGCAATACGCTGGCAGCCATATACGGAAAGTAACGAGACGCCAGTGTAATTCAGCCCGCACTCGACGACAATTGTTATTTGCGCGGCGATAATGCTTTCTAGCACGACGGGTTTCATACGCAGCGATTACACGGGGCTTCAGGTTATTAACTGTGACGGGGTCTCGTCCTATCGGGCAAACATCCATGCACCCTCACATATTAACCAGTACGCGAACGGGACACAAAATACAGCCATTTTTCCCATGCGAGTTCCGAAATACAGCCAATCAGCGCACTCCATTCACTCGACTTCCTCGAAGCAACAATGAAAAATGAAACAAATGTTCCCTTATCCCTAACCCTAACCCTAATCCAATCCTAACACTAACTTTAAACCGACTCACACGCTTATATAGGCGTGGAATAGTACCAAATTACACTATCTATGGTGTATCCGGAACTCGCGTGGGGAAAATAATTCCGCGAACGGGACAGGCACGCTACCAACAGTACGCAGCGTTGATGGTAAACCATTAAATGTGAGTAAATAGAAATCCTTTGTGCGCTGCCCTCACAGCACAGCGCCCGTCTCTCTGTAGAAATCACTGACCGGACTGCTGTAGCTTAGCAACAGAGAGACGCGAGTCAATCAGTAGTCAACACATACACCTCGCAGTACACACGCAATAAACCGCACAGGCGAACATGGAAATGAATAGCTTTCAAGACATGCAATTACATCCGTTGATGAGAAAGTAAGGAAATATTCGAGACGCCCACAAGCATTCACTGCGAACGAGCGAGCGCATACACGCCTGCCAGACCACACCACACTGAAGACTAGGTGCACGTGCGTGACATAGTAGAGACTAGGTTTAGGTGCGTGACATAGTGGAGACTAGGTTTAGGTGCGTGACATAGTGGAGACTAGGTTTAGGTGCGTGACATAGTGGAGAC
>NW_014577068.1:923514-936053 GCF_000485595.1 Priapulus caudatus | reverse complement strand
CATATGTGGAGACGTTAGGTGTCATAGTAGACGTGTTAGTGCGGTGACATAGTGGAGACTAGGTTTTAGGTGTGTGACATAGTGAGAGACTATAGGTTTTATCTTGGTCGCGTCGACATACCGAGAGACTAGTTTAGTCCAGTGCTGCGGAGACATAGTGGAGACTAGGTTTAGCGACGTGCGTGACATACCGCGAGATAGGCTTTAGGTGTGTGACATAGTGGCCGAGACTAGTGTTTAAGGTGCCGTGACATAAGTGAAGACATAGTTTAGGTGCGTTGCAATTACCGGAGCACTAGGTTTAGGTGGCGAAGAAATGCGGCCTCATGGTGTCCATCTCGCGGTCCGGTAGTCGCTCAGGTCCTCGCAGCCTTCGTGCAAACAGGCAGGGTCCTCGATCTCCTGCTGGTGCACGCCTCAACGCATCCTGGTCGTGCCTCCTGCAGCCTCTCGGCGACACCTTGAAGCGCTTCAGCAACGCCACTCCAGCTTCTGCCTGCAGGTTCCGACGGCCTGCCGGCTAGACCGCGGGCGCGAAAAAAAAAAACAAGTCGCAGTGTGACGACGCATGACGTGCCAGCCACGCGCGAAACTCCAGGTTTTTAGACGCCGGTTGGGCCTAAAAATTACCAATAGCAGGTGATAAAGGCCTCTGCAGCACCTGGTGCTCTATCTCCCAGATTTTTAGAACGCCTTGGGCCTAAACATACAGTCGCAGGCGTGAGATAAAGCTTGTACCACCTGTGTAAACTCTCTCTAGAAAAGGATGCAGCTGACAGCTGCTGAAAGGATTTGTTCGTACGTCTGCCGACAGAGACGGATTTCAACCCACACACCTATAATGTTCAGCGGATGCCAATCGAAATCCCTTATTAAAATTACCCTGCCCACGAATAACAAATCAAGCGTTGCAGCCAATAACATCAAAGCATCTTTTACGCACCCCAAGCGTAACACATATTTTTTCCGTGGTTTAAAAAATTCACATAGGCACCTGCTGAAAACACAGGCGGCACTCACTGCCGAAACAGGTTAGAGATATAACGACTTTCTGCGCAGCTTAAAATATTACCTCACCGACTACAGCAAATTAATATCACGAAACAGTGACAGAGTGAGCTAGAGGTAGCCATCACCTGTTACTTCCTATCCTATTAGATTACCCATGATTTCTACACGATTTTCTACTTGCCAGCACTGTAGGCTGTGTATTGCCAATGGTGATGCTAATACATAATACATGCAACATGCGAAATACATGTGCTATTATTTTTTTCCATTACATGATTAGCTATGCATGACCATATTTAACCTGAACAGCTTTAATTATTCATAATATTTCATTTTATCACAATATACACCTGTCAGTAAGTTGGAAATAAGTACTCATTTTACATTCTACACGGATTGTGTGATAGAAAAGTAGACATGTGACTGGTCTGTGAAGCTTTATAAGCTGCAAATTTAACCTTTACAACTCTGCGTTTTAATATTAAGCGCGTGGATGTAATCCGTGTATCGAGAAGACCTGCACCAGCGCGGTGTGATTATCGTGTAGTGAGATCGTCGAGGACGTACTGCGACTCATCGTTGCAGCACTGATGTGCCGCCGGCACACTCTAGCTCTAACGCGGCATTACGGTGTGTCAACCGGTCACATTAACCCGCCTCACCGCGCCAACGGGTCACCTACCCCAGCGTCACTGCGCCACGTCCACCTACCCCGCATCACTGCCCGGCAACCGTCACCTCGACCACGCATCACCGCCAGCATACGGTCACCTACGCACCATATCACCTGCATGCCAACGGTCACCTACCATCGCATCACTGCAGCCATACGGTCACCTACCACGCCATCACGCCGCCAAAAGCGTCAACTTACACCAGCCATCACTGCGCGCAACAGGTCACCGTACCTTACGCATCACCGCGCCAACGGTTCACCTACGCACGCATCACCGCGCCAACGGGTCACTCTACCACGCATCACCGCGCCAACGGTCACCTACCACGCATCACTCGTTCCGCGCCAACGGTCACCTACCCCGCATCACTGCGCCAACCCGTCACCTACCACGTCATGCATCCGCGCCAACCGCTCACCTACCCTCTGCTGTCGTGTCACCGCGGCCTGCGCATCAACGTATCGCGTCACCGCCCCGCGCGTCACGTACCCTCCGGCACAAGGCCCTGTCACGTCGCTGGTACCTCTTCCTCGGGCGCCGTCGCCTCAACATCCATCATCGGCTCACTTCACTGCGGCCCTCGCCGGCGACGAGTCCATCCCTCCTCCAGGTCTGAGTAGCCATCTGAAGGGAGGGAGAGAGGGGGGTCAAACATGTCAAATTGTTTGTAGGAGAAGGCAAGTGTTGCATTGGGTTGGCCATCTGAGGGGTGAGAGGGAGGAGGGGTCAAACATGTCAAACTTCTTGTAATGGAAGTAAGTGCAAGTGGGAAAGCAAGAAGTAAGCAAGAACTATGCAAGAAGTAAGAAGTAAGGAAATAGCAGAGTAAATGCAAGAATATGAAGTAAGCTAAGAAGTCAGCCCGAAGAAGAAGCTAAAGAAGAAGTATAGCACAAGCAGTAAAATAAGCAAAAAGTAACAAAGCAAGAAGTAACAAGCAAAGTACAAGAAGTCGAGATATAGCAAAGTAAGAAGTAAGCAAGAAGTAAGCAAGAAGTAAGAAAAGCAAAAAGTAAGCAAGAAGTAAGCAAGATGTAAGCAAAGCAAAAAGTAAGCAAGAAGTAAGCAAGATGTAAGCAAAGCAAAAAGTAAGCAAGAAGTAAGCAAGAAGTAAGCAAGCCAAAAAAAGTAAAAGCAAGAAGTAAGCAAACTGCTAGCGCAAAAGCAAAAAGTAAGCAAGAAGTAAGCAACGATTAGGCAAAGCCAAAAAAGTAAGGCGAAGCAAATGTAAGCAAAGCCAAAATAGGAAAGTAAGCAGATTTAAGCAACAAAAAGTAAACCAGAAGCTAAGCAAAGCAGAAAAATAAAGCAAGAAGCTAAGCCAGAAGTAAGCAAGCAAAAAAGTTAAGCAAAAGTAAGCAAGAAGTAAGCAAAGCAAAAAGTAAGCAAGAAAGTAGCAAGATGTAGGCAAAGCAAAAAATAAGCAAGATGTAAGCAAGATGTAAGCAAAGCAAAAAAGTAAGAAGTGCAAAGCAAGAAACAAGTCAACGCAAGTGTTGCGTTGGGTTTAAGCAGAGATTGTATAACTTCAACTGCGTTTTTGTGCGAGAAACGGAGGATAAAATACGCACGTGTAGTGGGATGTATAGGAGCTACAAAGCTCCCTAGCGTAGCCGCAGGGTTTTACTGCTTTGAAAATCAACCAATATTCGAGGCAGCGTAGCAAGTGAGAAGATCAACCACTACACGTGCTGCTGGTGCTATGATAAAATTCAAACCCTGCACCTGTAGCGATCAGCAGTTATTAGTAAAGCCACCATAAACCATCACCCTCTCATCAGCTTACTACGATCAGCGCATGTTAACAGAATTCTCATTTGAAGGTTGATGATGTTTGCGTACAAGTGAAACATAAGGTGTGTAATCGAGGGACTATTTTCACATGTCTCAAGGTGAGTCATCGAGAAACCATTCTAACCTGTCTCAAGGTGTGTCATCGAGGGACCATTCTCACCTGTCTCAAGGTGTGTCATTGAACGACTATTCTCACCTGTCACAAGGTGTGTCATCGAGGGACCATTCTAACCTGTCTCAAGGTGTGTCATCGAGGGATCACTCTCACCTGTCTCAAGGTGTGTCATCGAGAGACCATTCTAGCCTGTCTCAAGGTGTGTCATCGAGGGATCACTCTCACCTGTCTCAAGGTGTGTCATCGAGGGACCACTCTCACCTGTCTCAAGGTGTGTCATCGAGGGACCATTCTAACCTGTCTTAAGGTGTGTCATCGAGGGACCATTCTCACCTGTCTCATGGTGTGTAATCGAGGGACCATTCTAACCTGTCTCAAAGTGTGTCATCGAGGGATCACTCTCACCTGTCTCAGGGTGTGTGATCGAGGGACCACTCTCACCTGTCTCAAGGTGTGTCATCGGGGTACCATTTTCACCTGTCTCAAGGTGTGTGATCGAGGGACCATTCTCTCCTGTCTCAAGGTGTGTGATCGAGGGACCACTCTCACCTGTCTCAAGGTGTGTGATCGAGGGACCACTCTCACCTGTCTCAAGGTGTGTGATCGAGGGACCACTCTCACCTGTCTCAAGGTGTGTCATCGAGGGATCACTCTTACCTGTCTCTGACACTTGCTTCTTGCGCAGCGGAAGTGTGTCCTCCTGCTCCACCGGCTGACTGCTTAGCGACAGCATCATCACCTTGGCAACGAGTTCGTCCTTCTCTTTTGAGTTTCCAGCACTGAAAAGGTCCAGTTCCCTGTCCATGTGACGCTGCAGAACCTACCAACAGCAAAACATGCACCATCTATCCTAGCTACTAATCACTTCAAACTACGCATGGGGATGTAACTGTAAGACAGAGAATCTATAAGGTCTATTCTCGATGATATCTATAATCTGCTATGTTGATTGTTTTACAGTAATTGTAGCAGTTAGGGCCAAGTAGTTATTAAGGTAGTACTGTACGATAGCCAATGAAATCACATGGGAACTAAAACGCATGCAATATCTTATCAAGTGCTGTCATAATGATTCCTTGTAACGATGCCCCCATTAAAGTATAAGCAGGCTGTTTGTGTATGCAGTTACCTTAGCAGTGTACAAATTACTAAGTCTGTCCGTATAGATAACCTGATTGATGTATGTTCACATTATCTGGGTGCTGTACACGTTCCCTATGGGCCGAGCGCATTGCCTGGGTGCTGTATGTATTACTTGTGGACCGAGTACATTACCCGGGTGCTGCACACATTGCCTGTAGAACTGAGCACCACACGTGGGTGGACTGCGCACATTACATATAAACTCAACACATTACATAAGGATTTTACATATTACTGGGCCACTGTATATGCTATCTGGGCACTGTATACGCTACTAAAGACTGTATACATTACTTGGGCAATGTATATGCTATCTGGACACTGCATATGCTACCTGGACCCTGTATATGTTATATGGCTGTATATGCTATCTGGGCACTGTATACGCTACCTGGTTACTGTGCACGTTACTACCTCACTTGCATACATGTTACCTGGACATTGTGCAGTTCACATATTGAAAACGTACAAGTTGCATAGATGCTATGCATGTTGCTTGAACCACTTAACATGCACCCTGAATGATGAGGTAGACGATAAATTAGTGAGTTGTACCTGGGCCATGTTGACGATACCGATGGCGAGCGTTTTGAAGCCGAGGATCGTTCGGTTTTTGTATCGCTTCCGCCGCTGCAGCATTATTTGCAACACGTTGCCCTCCCGCTTCAGAAAGTGTGGATACTGCAAAACGACAATCGCATAAAAGCGCCGGAATCAATACGAGCCTGCTGGCTTGCTGCCGCCAACTAGGCACCCCGCATTCCGTACAGGCAGCTGGCTGCGACAATGTGTTGTCAATAAGCACATATTCTTGGGATGTAGTTGTCATTGCCACACAAATCAGGCACGCATCCAGGCACGCACATCCAGGCCATGAAATCACCCTTCCTTGTCCAGAGATGCTGCGGTTGCAAAGTCTAAACATTGATGTCTCATTATTGAAATTATGCACCTCTAATTTGTAGTCACACCATGTTCTGCTATCTGCCAGTCTATGAGCTGACCTAAGAGTCTGATAACATTAACCAGGTTACCTACTCTGTTGTTAAACTTACATGACAACAAATCAACAGGTAGTGAATGCTGCGCCTATTCGGCTAAAATTAATTTCAAATTTTAATGCTCTCGCATTCTCTTAAGCATTTTTAGAAGAAATTAACGCTTTATCAATAACTATTTATATATGGTAATGTATGGTGTGCACAGATAAATCAAACCTTCACCATGCTGATTGTTTTCTATAGGTTACTGCAACTAGTGTAGCACTACAAATGAAGAGCAAGTGCAAATATTTTTCATAGATTCCCCTACAAGTGATTACCCCCCTATTTTGTTACCATTTTAAATAGGGAAGAGGCCTCAGGTTCTAAAACAGCCACCCCGCCCCCCCACACCACTACCGATACAAAAGCATGTAAATTACAAATAATTTATTCAAAGTTGTCTGGTGATGCACTGCTCATAGCATAGCTATTACATTACAGCCGTCGTCCTGCTTGTAATGAACCAAAGCATGGCTGGCATATAGGACAGAAAACTAAACGTACAGGTCAACCCGTGATAAACCATGATGTGTTAGCTAGTGTGCACTGTCTGTAGTGTGAGATAATGCAAGCAGCCTCGCGAGAATGACAGACTAGTTAAATGTTAGTTACAACAAAAATAGCATGTAATCTTGATATTTTAATAAGGCATATGAACGAGGTTAAGCTGACTACAGTAGCTGTACTGGTCTGGTTCTCATGAAATAACAGCACGTATTATTCGTAATCTTACCTGCAACGAGAAAGACAGGTCAAGTTCTGTGTCAATGATGCCACCTGGTGGTAGGGTAATCTCATTGGACCGCAACACTCGCTTTGAACTCTGTAAACGACAAACGTACTATTATAAACACAAGGATAATAAATGCATATGCTACGCTGAGGAAATTGAACTAATGAGGAATGAAAATACAGATGTATGATAATGGCTGGAAATCAAGCTCACTTCCACATAGATAACTGCACCATCTTCCACTCCATCGCATGCATGGTATTTACCACGTTTTCCCCATTCGCGTAGTATCATCACATAACAACCTCTATATAGATTGATTTATTTGTGCACGTTTGCTTTTTAATAAAAAATGAGATTCACTCAACGCCGCTTCTGGTTTTTGGTGATCACTTAGTATTTCTATTGTGCTTCGCATGGCCAAACCTCCAACTGCAACCCTTTGTATTAATATCTGCCGATTTGTCGATATATTGGAAATGCCTATTTCTGTAGAAAACAGCAAACATGTTCAACGATGTTTGCGAGAACTAGCGGCCACATTATTGATTATTCAGCACTAGATGAATTTCCAATATTGTACAAGCTTGCTGCAATGCATTTGAGGGGAAAAGGCTCGTAAAAAGCCTTGCCAACTTCTCCTAATCGGTCCTGCATGTGCAAACTATTCAGTGATCGTGTCTGTGGCGTGTTCGATAGAACGTCTTAAACGAAAGGGGTTAGCTGCATAGCAATGGATTTTTAGATACTTTAGAAGATAACATGGAGATACAGTGAACGTATGTGACGCCAATTCATTCAAGTTCTATGTCAATCCATGAATGTTCCTATTCACAATTTACTTGATTAAATACGAACTGAGTTTAACACAACATCCTTAGGGATACATGTATTTACCAATCGCATTCGTGTTGAATGGTAAATTTGTTTGAGCCTAGTTAGCGTCTTTGATGTTTTATTGTTGTTGTTTTATTGTAGTTGCTTTGAAATGCAGCAACAATTCCCAAGCTTTCATACAATGCAAGGCCTTTAGCATTCACACACACACACACGCGCGCGCGCTCTCACAAACACACACATGCACGCACGTCCGCACGCATGCACACTGATTCGAATATGAACGATAATTCAATGGGGTGTAAGGATGGGATATAATTAATGTAGAAGACCTACGTCACAGAGCAAAGTAAAGTCAACGCCTATATATTGGAATTCACATCCCAGACAGTAGCAATGATAACGAACTCTTATTTAAAACAGAAGCTGGTCAATTTGGAATTATTCACTAAAATACAGCTAACTGGTAAGTGAAAGCAAGTACATTTTAATAAGTATATATTGTACATTATAAAGTACAGTAAGTAAAAATATATAACATACGTGCATTGCTCTTTTTAATGTAGATATAATATCTTAAAATCGTCTGACTGATTAAAATAAGGAGTTTCACTAGTGAACCATGCTATAAAAATTACTGGAAATCTTAACTATGTTTAAACTTGTTTTTTTTATCATAACCTAAAAACTATGCATCTCAAGCAACGAAGCCAAATATAATACCAAAATCAATTGCTCTCTTCATTTAATGGAATATGGCTCCAAAATTCGTGTTCGTAGATGAGAAACATGTCTGATGGGCATACATGAGTGTCGAAATGATGGTAAAGTGTACCTTAATCACTTTGCCTGCACAGGCTATACTGAAGTTTTTTTCTTGTATCTATTTTTTCTTCATGTTGTATATGCACTGCTTTGTACTGTATCACTCAAAATTACCATTTTAACTGCCCAACACTATTGCACTTTTCAATACGTTTATATCTATACAAATGTGAGTGTGTGCGAAATATGTTATGTTTGTAATGTGGATATAATGGTGTACGAACCGAGTGTCGAAATGATGTGCTAAAAGGGTACTACTTGTACAAAATTTGATGAAGTTTTTTTGTGTATTTAGTTTTTCTTCGTGTTGTTCTGCACTGCTTTGTACTGTATTCACTCAGGAAACATCATTTCTACCGGCTAAACATTTATACCGTAATCAGTTTACCTGTACAGAATATGCTGAAGTTTTTTTCTCGTTTATATTTTTTCTTCATGTATCTGTTTCTGTTTTGTATTGTATCACTCAGAAAGCTTCTATTTTTTCTTTTTTTTCTTTTTTTTTCTTTTTAACTGCTCAACACTTACCTTAATCACTTTACTTGTACATAATATGCTGAAGTTTTTTTTTGTATATATTTTTTCTTTATGCTGTATTTCAATGTTTTGTACTGTATCACTGTATCACTCAGAAATTTTGGGGATCGTGGGTATATATTTGCTATAGTTTATAGTAATAGTATGTACAATGTTATGTTGGACCACAACGGAAATAAGTGTGTTAGCCACGCTTTTTTTGTGTTTTTGATCCTCGATAATTTTCTAGCTGCATTTTGTTTATTTATGCTGTTATCGATGTAATGTATGCTTTAGTAATTATCGAAATAAATAAATCAAAAAAAAATAAATCAAAAAAAATCTAACCAGCTTTAAGACTCAGAACTCTAGTCCAGCATTTATTTCAGTACGTACTCACATCCTAAATACGATCAGTTAACTTGGTGCCTGTATGTAGCATTCTTTATAATGCAATGATGATCACACAATTTCCGCGTGAATTATTGTGTTTTTGCTACATATCGTATCAACTTACCCACCCAGCGGTCACCTACCCCCAGCTATAGTTGATCCATCGGCTGGCATCACACGCCTAGTAACAGTGCTAACACGCAGTCAATATTTGTCCTTCCTCAGAATGCTACATCATCTCGTTGCTAATTAGTACGCGAGGTCATTAAATTGCGAATGACCTCTGTAACAATAACCTTCCGCAACGCCAGAGTAGCACAGCACGACGCTGTGTCAATTACACTCATTCACAATAGTGACCAGTGAGTATATATTACACATCTTATCACGAAGCCCAGAGAACCGCTGTAACTTACAGGATTCGTAACCTAATTGATATACTTAGACTTCGAATTTTTAGTTAGCTTCTCCAATTTTACGGTAGAAAATTTCTTACAAACTGTGGTAGTATTTATCAGGTGCGGTTTTTTACAATATACGCAGCCAGCATATCCATAGCACTCTGCTACGAAAGAGAATCCCAACATGTATTCATCATGTCTATATTTCGCACTTCTATAATATACAAAATACTAGCATAGATTATTGATATATAGCCTAGCCTATGCTTTCTGTTATTTCTGTAATGTCCATGTTCACACATTGGGAATAAAGTTATTTTTACAATGTCAGATATAATAAACCTGGATTGATATTATTTTTTTCTACTTGCTCCCTTGTTGAACTAGCACTATTTAACATAACCAAATTTAATATAGTTCTATTACAGTGGAGCAATTTGTCCGTTTAGCAAAACCTTAGGGAAAGTTGATCTATTAGCATATATCACTTGCATCGAGTATTACTTGCATAATCTATCGGTTAGCGGCGTCTCTGGTGCAATTGCTAGCAATATCAGTCCCACCATGTGTGGATCTCGGGGGAAGCAGGAACGAAACATAAAAAGCTCGAGTTTTAACACTGCATGCGGTCGCTAATAGAAACGCACGATTGATGTTATTATTATCAATGAGAATCACTAGCTGTTTTGTATAATTTTAAGAAATAATTCATTTTGATACAAGCATTTGCTTAAATGAATGTTCACAATTGCATTAGAGTGCACTGCTACACACATATATTACATAAAGGTTTCACAATTAACTTACTATATGTAAGGAAATACGTTTATTGAAAGCGCTATTTGTCCGTTATATTTCTATTAACTTATTAATAAATAATTATATCAAAAATATATTTATATGAAGATATACAGATCCATATTAACACGCTAGATTCTATATACAGTAAGATGCATACTGCCAGGAGTAAATAATCACAAATTTTTATTGATTATATTTACTCCTGATACTGTGGTACAGAAATGCCCATCGGTTTCTACATTATGGTGCAGGGAAAACACTATGAGGTATACTATACAACCTCAAAAGCAAGTACCTTTCCACAAAATATATTTCCCCTGCTGCCTTGACGTGAGGCCTAATAGGTCTCAATATAAATCCATAACCTTTATTATATTAGAAGGGCATAATATATCTCTTACATCCTCCTGCAGATAACATATATACGAGAAACGATTGCAATGACATGGCAATAAGTATACACTGTCAGCTCTTAGTTATGTTACAACATTTGTTAAAAAATTGCCTGGGGCCCGTTGTCAGAAACAAAATTAGTCTTAACATTAGTCTTAACACTAACATTTTCTCGTAGACCGTCGACAGCGCTTTGTTTCCTATTGTTATGAGGAAATCTGCTACGATTTTCCATTCAGGCAACTTCGCAGCGTTTCTGTCGACGGTCTAAGAAAAAAAATTAATGTTAAGACTAATGTTAAGACTAATTTTGTTTCTGACAACGGGCCCCTGGCCAATAGATTGCGTGTGATCGAGTGAAGGTCGGTAGACACCCACGCACATCCTGCGATAAAATAATCATTGGTATGGGTTTGTTGGTGTTGAACAAATTGTACCAGAGATCTTTCGTTTTTTTGTAAAAAGCCGTGTAATTGAATCGTATTAAAAATATAAACTTACACATGTATGTGCGATATAATGCTTAGCACAGTGACTATTATACTATATTTGTAACACTTCCTCGTGTGTGGGCTATCTAGCTGACAGCAAATTAGGTAAAAGCATTATTTTACATAGGAGTCACTGCGATGTATATGCTAAAATTATCTATATTTCTTAATGATACAAAACAAAGAGTAAATTATTGCATACAATGACAGTGCAAGACAGCCATATATTTAATTCGTGACTACTACAATAATACAACATACACTAAAATTCATAATAACAAGTGCCGCAGTGCGACAGGGCTCATCTGGTGTCTGGTGTTCTGCTGATAAATTCATTTGTGCATAGCAAGACGTCTTATATATAAGTCTTCTTTATTCTTGTTTGACTTTCGTAGCCAATTGGAACAAATATATCAGCTACACTTTCGCACCCACCTAATCTCTATGCATTGCAGACACATGTGCATTGCAGGTTGGCAGGCAACAATTATGATTAGAAGCGTGCCAGCCATGGGCTGCCCTGTGTTTTTGCCTACCCACACGAGCATTCACTGATTTAGCCTTCAGGGTGCTATAGACAGACTGCTTTAAAAAATAATATGATTTAAGGAGCGTAAACCTTGTTCAACAAACATTTGCCTTTGCAATTAAACTGTGCAACTGTAGCCTCACATTCACACAGGTATGGGCTCTAATAATAGCAAAAGCAGTTCAGTCTTTTGTTAACAGTCAACAAATCAATGTTTAACCCTCCTCTTGAAGGTCAAAAGATTATCCGACACTTACTCTTCGCATGTCAGCGGAAAGTACATTTCATGGTCCTTTCAATAAAGCCATAAAAATGGTAGGTCACCACTGAAACAAAAAAGTTTTCCAATCGCTCCGTCAGACCATGTCTCAGAAAATTACTAAAATCTGCCCTGTGCCCCCATTGATCTTTGACCTGTCACCTCCAATTTCGGCACAGTGATGGCTTTTCTTACCATGATGCTATACACCGACTATCACGAGCCTGTGCCGCAATTCTGCATTTCCTCCCTATACCTTAAGTTAAGGAGTGAATGTTCCCCCTTCTTTTACACCTCTTGACCTTTGACCTTTGACCCCCAGCTTCGACATCCCAACTCGTTTTCGGATTCCCCCCCCCCCCCACGTCCCAAATATCGTGACCGTACGTCGAGCAGTTAAGATTTGTGCCCAACTGTTGACGGACGGACTCGCCTCACTCCCCACCCACTTGCTCAGTGGTTACTCGCTCACTCCAACAGACCTCAGTGTTTCACTCCCTCACTCACACATATCTCAATTGTTTCACCCTCCTTCACCCACCCAAAAGCTCGTGTGTCTCACTCTCCTCACCGTACAG
>NW_014577068.1:904215-923489 GCF_000485595.1 Priapulus caudatus | reverse complement strand
TTGCGCACGATCTCCACTTGCGGAAGCGCTTCATACCGACCTGAACATCCTCGCGCTGTCGTGTGGCGCATATCCGCGCGGAACTGCGCGTCTCATCCGCCGCAGCGTCAGCGATCAACAGCAACAGCTGTGCCACGCAATCTTGTATCATGTCTCTCTGGCTTACACTGGCCCATTTAATATCGTAGATCGTATTTCAGCATAATTGAATCAACGTAGATACATGTTTTACCTCAACATTTGTTGGGGTGTATTAGTTTATATCTTTTATTAAGCGTGCGTGGAGAGAACTAACGGAACTTGCGTAGGCAATAAAATGTTTCATCACTCTAACACCCTTGCTTTTATTCACATACCCACCTGTAATCGTTTAACTTCCGCTCACTTGCCCACAGTTTTCAATAATTTTTTTTTAAATCTGCATCATATGAGTTGCTAAATTCTCTGATTTCGAATATATATACCCGGGTTTTACTGGCGTGTGCATGTCTCGTGAATTCTTGGCTAACTGGTTAATTACAGCTTGTTGTTTTATTTAAGAATTAGAAAGAAGAAAATTCCGTGAGCTGCATGTGTCATTCTGAGACTCTTTTTTACCCTTTTCTTTTTATTAGGTTTCATTCGTGGCGGGTTTTTAGGCATGAGAATTTGTTGGTATTCGCGGACGTTTCGGGTGGTTTTCATTTGAGTCTTCTGAGATTCGATCGCAAAAAAACTAATAATAAATCTTGGGGGGGGGGGGTAATGCCTACTTTTTGTCAAATGTTTCCTTTCAAAAAAACATCTCAACCTGTTCTCGAGCATGCCTTACCAATGCATTTTGTATAACTGAAATGAATTCACGGGAAAATATAATAACTGAAAGCCTCCTAAACGTGTTAAGCTCAATATTAGACTTTCTAAACTCGATTTATTCGGTTGGGTACTGGCGTAATCTATGGCTAACCGGTGAATTAATTTTTAGCTGAAGTGCGTCTGGATTTTATTTAAATCTGGTCCGATATTATTCCTTGAGGCATGGCCACATGGTGAAGTGAAATAATCTGTATGCTGCTAGACCCTACTGTATGCACGTAGAGATATGCTTGTAAGTGCTCTATATGGCATCTATATTATGAAACTGTATATACATAATCTGTATAACGGTTATACTGCGAGACTTAAAGTAGCGTTACTAACGCGTAACTAGACATTAACTAATTATGTTGAACAGTTCGTGTTTCTCTTCTTTTTGTCAGTCTCGATAAATCAAACGGTGTCATCATTTTGCCTCATCTGACATAGTCACGATGCCAGCTCTGTAAATCGCTTGATCGTCCGTCCCGTCCGCTCCGTCCGTCCGCGGTCGGTCGTCGTGGTCGCCGTCAAACAGTTGGGCACAAAATCTATGACCGCTCGACGACGGTCACGATATTTCCGGGTTCTTGCGCGCTGGGATCGTCAAAACGAGTTGGAGATGGAAAGCTGGGGGATCAATAGTCAAAGGTCAAGCAGGTGTAAAAGAAGGCAGGAACATTCACTTCCTTAACTTAAGGTCATAGGGAGGAAAGTGCAGAAAACATTTCGCGGCACAAACTCTAAATGGACCTCGACCTAGGCTCTGATATCGTCCCTCGGTATAGCATCATGCGTAGGAAAAAGCATCACTGCTGCCGAAATTGGAGTCACAGGTCCAAAGGTCAATGGGCACAGGGCAGATTTTAGACATTTGCTGCAGGACATGATCTGCGAAGCCGACTTGAAAAACTTTTGTTGTTCAGCGGCGTGACCGTGCATTTTTGATGGCTTTATTGACAAGGACCATGAATGTCCCTTCTGCTGACATGCAGAAGGAGTAAGTGTCGGATAACCTTTTGGACCTCAAGAGGAGGGTATAACGATGGATTTGTTCACTTCAACAAAAAGGACTGAACTGCTTTTGCTAGTAGCAATCCCTCCCCACCTCTTCTCCTTCCCGCTCCCCACCCCCTCTCCACCCTCGCCACCCTCCCCTACCCTCCCCTCCCACCTGACCTACAAAGAGGAGGGTTAAACATGGATTTGTTGGACTGTCTGTTAGAAAGAATTTGGTACTGCGCGAGGTTTGCTAGTAGATCTATACATGCTTGGAGATGGCAGGCTACAATGTCAACAGTGAGAATTTCCAAAAGCTAAATTTGCCTGTTAAAGAAGGTTCTCATGCCTCCTTAAATCGTATAATTTATATGGCATTCTGTTAGTCGTCAGTATTGTTACATGTAACGTATAGCCACTTGCCAGTGGCTGCTGCAGTGCAATGAGATGCATGTGTTGCGGGCCAGTTTTTGCCTGCCTGTAATGGTTGCAGGTGGCAGCTTCTCTATTGCAGCCTGTAGGCTTGCCTTAGGTAAAGGTGAATGAGTGCCTCCTATCTGTCTTGCAAATAGTTTGTTGCTACTACGAATGATGGTGAGCCTTCATCTTTAACTGAAACACTTAAACGTACGCGCCATCTCCGTGCAACTTTCATACAGAAGTCCCAACGAAACATTCTTTTGAGAAGCTGGGTCTGATTACCATTCTCTGTGCATTCCACTATTTCGGCGTGTATGTGAAACACATTTGGGAATAACAGGGTACTGAATCCACCACTCCACCACAGAGTCACCGCAGTAGACGTTAGTATGAGCGCTGTCGCTATGCGGCCACTTGTTTATTTATGTGTTAAATTAATTATTCGTCGTCGTCACGTTACTACAGAAATAGTTTGCGGTCCACAGACACAGAGGCCAAACTAACAAGTTTAGTTTTTAAAGTTTTTAACAAGTTTTTAGTTCTTTTACAAGAAGTAGGTTAGTATTTGAAATACGTGTAAACTTAAAATGTTTAATTGCAGCTAATGAAGAAACAATTGTTCATACTTACCTGACATGGGATTATAGGACTACAGTTATATTACACAATATTCCTGTTTCTAGAAATCGGTAGTATTCATAAGTTTATATTTCGTTTAGCAGTGTAACAAACTTAAAACTATTAATGCTTGCAATAGTGGATGGCAGGATATCAATACATTGATAGTGAATTTAGATGCAGGATATCAATACTTATAGTGAATTTAGATGCAGGATTCAATACATTGATAGTGAATTTAGATGGCAGGATATCAATACATTGATAGTGATTTAATGAAATAACGATAGTAGATATATAGTAGATGTAGTAAATAGCGATATAAGATAATATAGAGCCATGATAATGTCACAGAGTGAAAGAATTTGGGATGGTAGAGTTATTTTTTGTGTCTTTGTGGAGTTTTTTCTATGAAATGGTTGGTCTCTATTATTCTCTCATGTGTTTTTTTTTTATCAAAGTAACAATTGGTTCGGATTTGTGCCATCTGGTGAGATTCCTACCTTATGTTGCTTTTGTGCTTTTTTGCTCACTATGTTTTTCTACCTTTGTTTTTAGCTCATCTGACATAGTCAGATGCAGCTTGTAGAATCGCATGAGCGTGCGGTCCGGCCGTCGTGGAAACCACTGAGCAGTGGGTGAGATAGTGAAACCCCTGAGCAGTGGGTGAGAGAGTGAAACCACTGAGCAGTGGGCGAGGGAGTGAAACCACTGAGCAGTGGGTGAGTAAAGGTTTGAAATAATTTAGCGAGGGGTGAAAACCAGTCTGAGCACTGAGGGGGTGAGGGGGGTGAAGGGGTAAAACCTAGCTTTCAGACTAAATACGCTTCTACGGTCGTACAATGCACGGCCGTTTCTAGGGGCTAGGCGGCACCATTAATAACGAGCCACGTAGCCCTGTCGGCTGTAGTACCGTACTTACGTACGACTCGCCGAGTTTACCACGCGAGTGCAGTGCGAGCTAGGTCAAGACACGCCGCAGACAATTTCGTTACGAAATGTTTTTGTCACGTGCCGATAAAAATATTTTCACGGGCTGTGATTGGTTGTTGATAAGAATGGAAATAAGAATGGAAGAAAAGAATAAGAAAACGATTCTAAATATTTTGGTCGTTACGGCTGTCGCCCAACGTTATCACGTGCGTGTGCAACAGCTCACTGGAAACAATAGCTTCTAATTTTCTAAAAATGTCGTTAGACATTACGGTTGGTCGTTGTGGCTGCAGGTGTCTTACCTTTAAGAACTGCAACCAACGACTCTGAGTCTAAAGGCATCACACATACTTGTCAAAGACGATATAAACATACAGCCATGCGGTCCGCTGCTTCAGCCGCATATAGAGGCAGCGTCACACTTACAGCCATTATTTACTAAGCGGTCATCGTTCAACACTTCGACCGCGTACTCTCGTAACCGTGGATGATTCGGGATCAACAACCGGCCTCCTTCCCCATACATGTATCATAACAACCCAGCTAGAAGACAGATCGCGGCCTAGCTAGCACACA
The DNA here is from genome assembly GCF_000485595.1 of Priapulus caudatus. Taxonomy (NCBI): domain Eukaryota; kingdom Metazoa; phylum Priapulida; class Priapulimorpha; order Priapulimorphida; family Priapulidae; genus Priapulus; species Priapulus caudatus. The sequence goes on along the minus strand of NW_014577068.1, from coordinate 919,109 downwards.
GCGCTCAGCGGTGTCAACGGGAAATCGCATGTGCAATGCGTATAACCCAGTGTTGTGTAACCAACTTCCACTTGGCAGCATGTGCAGCCTTTACGCTTGCTCTACGATCAGCCTTGTCTCTTATTGAGATATCTGCTTATAATGAAAGTTATAGGGCGTACCAGTTACCACCCTTTTATCTCAATGATTACATGGGCATCCACATGAGAGACCGCATTGCGTCGTAAACACCGCGTTTTACAAGCCTACTATGTTACCGTAACATTGATGGTCAATACGATTTCGCAATACTACGCATTGTGCACGCAAATATGCGGCCAATATTTCCATTCATACAGCCACACGAGATTTTCAAAACAACAAGTAAATTATTTAAACAAAAACTTGGAAACAAGCGAGACGCAGTCATACATCAAAGCCTCATACACAGACAGAGCTCTATCAATTAGCACTCACACAGGGACATAAATATCAGGGAATGTTAGCAGCAACGTACGGCTTTGCATCAGTAAAAATCACAAAATGGGAAAAATAAAGTTGCTAGTTTTACGAAGCAGTGTCCGTGTTTTAGCAATTAATTTTATATTATGGCAATCCTGAATATACCATGACACTCCTAACTATACCATGACACTCCTAACTATATCATGACACTCCTGACTATATCATGACACTCCTAACTATATTATGACACTCCTGACTATATTATGACACTCCTAACTATACCATGACACTCCTGACTATATTATGACACTCCTGACTATATTATGACACTCCTAACTATATTATGACACTCCTGACTATATCATGATACTCCTGACTATATCATGGCACTCTTGACTATATATCATGACACTCCTAACTATACCATGACACTCCTGACTATATGCAATACAGGCGTATTCTGTGAATTTTGTAATGCTGTACATAGGGGCAGTACGTTGTCATGATATCAATGATGACAACACAATCATACAAGATCATATATGATACAGTCGTTGACGATAGCGCGTCAATAGATCGCACAATGAAACGCAGCCGCCATTCACGCTTCTCCGGTTACAACGAAACCGCGTAACCTCATCAGCTGTAAAGAAATATCTGAAACACTGATGAGGTGTCGCCATCGTTTGACGTCGGGTCAGCATCACACATGTATATATGTACACTGCCACGAGACATGTGCCCTAGATTTAGTGCGCCGATACCGCGAGGCTACGGCTCTTATGGTTCCGTCTCCTACAGTCGGCGCGCTGATCAGGGAAGAGATGCTGAGGCTGGGGAGGAGGATATTATATCTACTCTTCATCTGCGAGCTTCACGACTGAACCTTTCTGCATCCATCTCGGTTTCTGTTTTCGAAGCGGAACAAGACCGGACCCGCCGGCGCCCGACAGAGTGAGAATGAACGTGATCGAATCTAAGCACTGCCCAGACTCGCTACTTCAACACCCTCGTTTCATTAGGCACAGGATTTCCTCACTCAACACCGACCACAGCAGCGGCTACAGCGCTCAAAGTTTTACGCGTGCGCAAATTAAGCGAGCGGGGGAGAACATGCATCTTTGATAACTGCATGCGCGACGAAATCCGTTCGAGAACGAAGTACTGAATAAACGTTTGCAATATAGCGGCAGTTGCGCAGCTTCGCAAAAACGTGAAAAGTAATCATACATATATGGAGTACACGTTTGGAACAAAACGCCGTAGCACGTCACAGTCCAATATAGCAGACGCGTGAATCATTTGTTATCACTCCCCCCCCCCCTGTACTGTACTGTCGATCTATTCAGACAGGCCCACACACAACGAGTCGATCAGAAATGCGGCGAAAACGAACGTATCACGCGCAGACGCGCACGCAATACATGTACTAGCCGGCAACCTGTGCTAGCCACTCCCTTCCTTTTTAGCTGAAGCGAAATGAACGTGAGTAGACTTAACTTGCCGACAATGTGATCGGGGCTATACGGCCAGCAGTAGTGGTGTAAACCACTGTCTACCACCCATGAGCGCTGGCCGGTCATCACTCGTCTGCGGTGCGCCGTTTACAGCCCAGCAATCATGTAAATAGTGGCCGTAAAATATATATATATGAGCTTACGTGCATTCCAAAATGTGGCCGGCGAAGACCGTGTGTATCAACCCCACAGCGAAAACAGCTGTAACACGCGGATATAGGATAAGACGGGGGAGGGCTGCATGCAGTGGACTCACTGATGGTCACACATGTGATGAAACACTAGCAGGCAGTTAGCAGCATTATAACCTTTAAACATATGCAGACGGGAAAACAGTAGCTAGCATTCAGAGCTGTTGCTACTTGATTTGCGTACATGCGGACGCCCAGTGGCCATACAGTGAGACGCAAACATAGACAGACCAGCAGGCCAGGGGGTATTTGCTCAGTTCTATTGACTACATCGTATATGCATTTATCACCAGCAATAGAATCCCACCTCATATCAAATGTACTCTATAGTCAAATGTTGAATACTAATATCACAAGACCACAATTTCATCTGACACATATCAGCGCGCTGATTGACAAAACTCGTTTACAAATCAAACAAAACCACTATCCATATCTCGCGCAACTGATCTCTGACGCACGAGAACTGTCAAGACACGCGACAAGAAACAAAACCGGAAGTGTGCGGTTTAGACTTCCGCGTTACGTGTTCCGTCGTGACAGTAATGATGGGGGAAAGCTGGTCGTACTGCAAGCAGTACAGTAGCATACCTACACGCCGAAAAAACATGCGGCAGTGCGCAGATTTAATCCGCGCAAGAATCGCCAGCAAATGGAGAACAAGTTCACGAAGAAGTTAATCACCGAGTTCAGTCGCTGATCATCCTAACTGAGCTGTCGTGGTGGGTTGTGTCATTTGACGCGGGGACTTCTGATGTCATTACGTGCGAATTTAGCATCACTAATATGCCGTCGTGTACGACACAAAATATTTAGTTGTACTTTTTTCTCTTCACTAAATCACGTAAAATGCGTCTGTTTTTCCTTCGAGAGAGGCGAGTAAAAAATCCACCATGTAATATGTTAGCAAAAGCCGCAAAATAACGAAAAAAATCTACATAAATACTAAGGATTAAAAGTAGCCGATCAATATATCGTGCACCTAAATATCGCTTTTTAGCATTGGCAATGTCCGTAAACGAAGAGTTAATTTAGTCATGTGACGATACTACGTGCATTGGCAGAGCGACTCAAGCAAATCGTTATGACAACCTCAAGCCCGCACGCACGCACGCACGCACGCACGCACGCAAACACACGCACACGCGCACGCACGCGAGCAAACACACGCACACGCACACGCACACGCACACGCACACGCACACATCTACTTCTAGTCACTGGTCACTATTTAGTGGTATAGTAGTGTCTAGTATATTTCACTTTGATATATCGTTTAAATAGTTTTAAAATCATCGGCATTCTGTACATAACGCATTGATTCGCTCCCCCTCGTCGTCGAACGGCGGAACAACAACATCATCGCGCTATACCGCACATATCTCCGACTAACTCAATATTAAACAATGCTCCAAACTACAGACGAGATGAATAGAGCAAACGAAGTGCTTGCAGCTAGGATAGCTAGAGCTAGGATACACGATATTTTGCTTCTATCGATAAAGCGTAAAGCCCGCCGCACACGGCGAACTATCTGCTGAGCCAACGCACGCACGCACGGCACGCACGCACGGCACGGCACGCGGTCGGCGTTTTAATGAAGTTGTCGGCATTGAAATACATAGCAAAATGTCTGAGCGCAGTGATAAAGAAGTTGCAGCACATCATTACGCTGCGCTGGTAACAATAAATTTGCTCCTGCCATTCATGGCAATTAATGTATGGGTGTGAGTCGTCCGGAGGAAAGCAAGCGTGAAGACGTTATACGATAGTAGGAGTCTAGGAAACACATGTTTTTACACATAATCGTGCTAATAAATTGAACAGGAACTTGGCAGTGAGTCACGTAAGTGCTATGTCAGGTAGTTTAGGGTTCCAGATTTCGATGGGTATGGGATGAAATGTGCTATTTCTCAGGATACATGAACTCTATTTATTGTTACTATTTACTCTTATACTTATTTTAATTATTTGGTGATATAATAATAAGCATATATGCCACAATGTGCAGTTCCCCTCAATTTCTTTATAGACTGATATGAACAAGTTCTTCCCCGCTCAGTATCTCTGGATATGACGTCATGCAATCGATTCTTGACGTCAGAGACTACGACATCGTGTTTTCAGAAACATGACAAAGCAAGCGGCCAGAAATATGTCGCCAAAAAATGTCTTGCGACATTTCCCCCTCAAAGAGCAGTCATGCACATGAAACTAATCAGTTACTGTGTGAATCCATTTGCATTCCGAGTTTAACAAAATTTCACATTCTCGCGTATCAGGCTTTACAGGCCTGTTTAGGTTTAATGCGAGATACAGCGGATAGTTTCAGAGGGCGGAGCGGCTCAAACTAGACGGCTCTTATGCAATCCTGCGGCAGGCAGCCGTCTTCGATCGTCTGAGCTGCACACGCACGCGTCCTCGTCTCTGCACTGCAATTTGCGACTTCGTGCAATCTTCGTAGGCTCAGCTGTCAGTCTGAGCAGTATCAGATGAGCGATTAATTACTGCACGGTCACCTTCGTTATACTGCCTTCTGAGTTCTGACGACCCTTATGGTACCCTGATGGTACTAAACAATCGCCCTATATACTCGCCACGATAGAGACTGTGCGGTTTGTGCAACAGTGGCCCTCACGTAACCACCGTACTCTCGTCGGATTAGAGACTTGAACCATTGATCTCTGTAGGTGAGGGAGTGAGACCACCGAGCTTTGGGTGGGTGAGGGGGTGAAACAATTGAGGTATGTGTGGGTGAGGGAGTGAAACCACTGAGCAGTGGGTGAGGGAGTGAAACCACTGAGCAGTGGGTGAGATAGTGAAACCACTGAGCAGTGGGTGAGAGAGTGAATCATCTAAATTCACTATCAATGTATTGATATCCTGCCATCTAAATTCACTATCAATGTATTGATATCCTGCCATCCACTATTGCAACGCATTAATAGTTTAAGGTTTTGTTACACTGCTAAACGAAATATAAACTTATGAATACTACCGATTTCTAGAAACAGGAATATTGTGTAATATAGTTACTGTAGTCCTATAATCCCATGTCAGGTAAGTATGAACAATTGTTTCTTCATTAGCTGCAATTAAACATTTTAAGTTTATACGTATTTCAAATACTAACCTACTTCTTGTTAAAAACGAAAAACTTGTTAAAACTTTAAAAACTAACTTGTTAAAACTTTAAAAACTAACTTGTTAGTTTGGCCTCTGGCTGTCTGTGGACCGCAAAGTATTTCTGTAGTACGTGACGACGACGAATAATTAATATAACACATAATAAAAAATGATGACCCGGTTGATTTATCGAGACTGGCAAGAAGAGAGAACACGAAACTGTTCAACATAGACTTAGTTAATTAATGCTAGTTAACGCGTTAGTAACGCTACTTTAAGTCTCGCAGTATAACCGTTATACAGATATTTATACAGTTTCATAATGATAGATGCCATAGAGCACTTACAAGCATGCGTCTACGTGCATACAGTACAGTAGGGGTCTAGCAGACATACAGAATTATTCCACTTCACCGATGGGCCATGCCGCAAGGGAATATATATGGACCAGATTTAAATAAAATCCAGACGCATTCAGCTAAAAATTAATTCACCGGTTAGCCATAGATTACGCCAGTACCCAACCGAATAAATCGAGTTTAGAAAGTCTAGAATATTGAGCTTAACACGTTTAGGAGGCTTCAGTTATTAAATTTTCCCCGTGAATTCATTTCAGTATGACAAAATGCATTGGTTAAGGCATGCTCGAGAACAGGTTGAGATGTTTTTGGAAAGGACATTTTGACAAAAAAGTAGGCATTACCCCCCCCCCCCCCAAGATTTTTATTAGTTCTTTTGCATCAATCTCAAGAATGACTCAAATGAAAACCACCCGGAAATCCGCGAATCCACGGAAAATTCTCATGCCTAAAAACCCGCCACGAATGAAACCTAATAAAAAGAAAAGGGTAAAAAAGAAGTCTCAGAATGACACATGCAGCTCACGAATTTTCTTCTTTCTAAATTCTTAAATAAAACAACAAGCTGTTAATTAACCAGTTAGCCAAAGAATTCACGAGACATGCACACGCCAGTAAAACCTGGTATATATATTGAATCAGAGAATTTACAACTCATATGATGGCAGATTAAAAAAAAAATTATTGAAAACTGTGCAAGTGAGCGGAAGTTAAACGATTAACAGGTGGGTAGTTGAAATAAAGGCAAGGTGTTGAAGTGATGAAACATTTTATTGCCTACGCAAGTTCCGTTAGTCTCTCCACGCACGCATTAATAAAAGATAATATAACTAATACACCCCAACAAATGGGTTGAGGTAAAAACATGTATCTACCGTTGATTCAATTATGCTGAAATACGATCTACGATATTAAATGGCCAGTGTAAGCCAGAGAGACATGATACAAGATTGCGTGGCACAGCTTTGCTGTTGATCCTGAGCGCTGCGCGCGGATGAGACGCGCAGTTCCGCGGGATATGCGCACGCGACCGCGAGGATGTTCAAGTATGACGCGCTGTCCGCAGTGGAGACGTGCGCCAAATTCGAGGCCCGGCGCACGTCTCCACAACGGTCAGCGGATGGTCTGTAGTTTTAGATGATAACAATGAAGACTTTGTTATAAATAAGAACTATCGGCGGCTAAATAAGAGCAATATATAGACCTTTGAATTTCTTGACTAGTCAGTTAAAGGGCTTGTTGGGGGTCCATTATGCCGAGCGTCCAATTGAAATGGCCCATGAAATTGTCAAGTGGAATTGTGTTTTTCGGAACCCCAAAGAAAATGTCTCCCTCTTACATGCACACCCTCCCTGATCATGCAATCACGCATTCAGGCGTAAACAATAACAGAGATGAAATTGTGTTGAGTTTATGGCTCTTGGCGCACGTGCATTGACGTAGGCCTACAAGACTGATGAAAGCACAGGTACTTGGAACGTCTCAATAAAAATAAATATTCACACAATTTTTCACAATGATCGACCGCCTGTGTGCAAAATAAGTGAACGTATGTGAAACATATACGTATAGTACTTACTGTGACATATCCGTGACTAACTGACACCACTAAATTGGTAAAATGTTCCATGCACCTTAAGAAATGCTGAGAAATTACGAGGTTATCATCGCTGAATTCCCGACACCGCCCATCCTGATGTCATAAAGCTATATGTAAACAAACACGCGTGTTGCGAGGTGCGTGCCTCCGGTATCCATTTCGAGCCCCGCTATAAGCCAAGCATAAAGCGCGCGAGCAAGACGTCACACACACAGCTACGTTCATTGGCTAAAACAATAGAGTAGCGTGGTTAGGGATTTTCTGAATTATTTCATTTTAAGAAAAACTTTAATGTACAATGAATGACGCACTCGTTCACTTCCGAAAGCGGGTAAAAATGCCTAATTTTCCCACTTCGGTGCGAAATGCATCAGCCGGGCCTTTCATTATTTACGAAAAGCAAACAGTCTCGCCAAACACCTACACGCATGCAGCAGCTAATCGGTCACGTCGTTGACGCTACATTCATGCCCATCAACGAAGAAGGCGGGGCTTATTCTGATTACGGAAATGCGAAAATGCAACAGAAGGACGTAGCACAGTGCGCTAAACAGCGTGTTATTTTCGTATTTGTGCCAAACTCTATCGTAGGAAACCGTTCTATATAGCCTAGCAGAATGCCCTAGTTCCTGAGATAGGTGATTTGGTGGTCCAATGGGTCCCCACCTATAAAAATATAAAACTCTGGTGCGGCGTAAGCTGTGATTGGAAGACACAAAGTATCAATCCTCGGCGCGCCTCGGCATCATGGCCGCATCACGTCCAGTTAATTAGCTTCGTTACACTCGCCACGGCCAACTTGTAGGCTCACGAGTTCAAATCTACTGAATTACAACAGTGATCCGCTCTCTACAGAACATTTTCTATCAAATCACAGCATGCGCTTTTAATCACGTACTGCGGATTGTGTACATTGCCCCTGGAGTATGTAAGGCATATGGGCAATTCCACGAAAAACTTTCACTCAAGTAAAAACATTAATTGCCTAGTTTCATGTAGATTGTTTTTAAATGAAGTCTAAATTTTCATATATAGACGACTATTTATTAACTAGAAAACGTTTCCATAATTCAGCAGTTACATGGGAACTGTACAAACACAAGACTACACAAATACAATTCTTATAATGATTAATGTTTTGCTCAGTTTCACTGTTTGGTACTTACTACGTACTGTACCTTCTGGAATTGACAAACCGTTGTACTATAAGCATGTCACTTCTCAGTGTGACGCGTGACAAAACACAGAGTCGATTTGACAAACTCAGCATACAGTTCTCACTAAAATACACTCATTAAAAAACAACGGGCTTTAGCATGAATGAGCACAATTCACTCTAGGAAAGGAATTTGTATAAGGTAGAATGAATAGCATGAAAGGGAAAAAGTCCAGCACCTATCGATTACAATTTGATAACAGGAACACTGGCTGGCGTCTTTATAAAAAAGAATTCTCCTGTAAAACATATGAACGAGAAACTGGCTTCCTTTCAATGCATGAGCAACTGTAAACAGCAATACTAAATGCAGTCTCAATTGCCTCAGAGCCTGGTCAATTCTAGGCACAAATTACAACCAAATTTAAATTTTGAGTGAGCACAGCTGACGAAGATGTTCATAGCCGAGCTTGCTGAACTTAATTGCATTGTGGTCTTCTACCGAGTGTGCAAAAAGTTTAACTTTAATTAATAAGTGAATACTTTAACACGTAAAAGTACGTATTAAATTATACGTTATACGCCTACCCGACCGAAGCTTGCTCTTGAGCTAAACTAGAGCAAACGTATATGACAACAAATAAAAAAAATACTAAAAATGCTAGTGAATAATTATATGGCAATTAATGTCGCACTATATTTACTTCAAGTACAAACCTGACGGACTATCCAGCTATCGAGCTTCACGATGACAGATATAACATTACCAAGTCTTCACATTGAAAAGAAAACCAACACTGCATGGGTAATACGATACCGGTTTCAAATTGGCAGTAAACTGCATCGTAGGACATATCTCGTCATGTAAAGTACATCAACAAGGTACGTGTTTCACATTATAGTAAGGTGTCTCATGCTCTGCTATGCAGGGACCAAAAATGCAAGCTGCCAACCGACACAGTTAAAAACTAGCCCACCCAAACACTTTTTTACACAATTTTTGTAAAGATCTATTAGCGCGACTTTAGGTTTCGTAATCCCCAGTTAAGTGGCCATAATTTATAAAATGCGTATTCTTTACCCGAGTTTCAGCAACATGGGACATTAACGTACACCTAAGTGAGGGTATCCCCGTTGGCACACCTACAACCTGGAATGTAATGCTACCTACTGGCTAACTAGGCTCTTGGCCATTTTTACACAGAAAAAAAGGGGGAGGGGAAAGAGAAGAACCCCTAGTAACGCTGCCTTCCGTAGAAGGGGATGCCATGATTGGCAGATATTGAATTCCAGTAGTGTTCAGAGGTGAGGTGCAGAACATACTTTAAAAACTCCGTCATAAATGGGAATTAAGTTGCTTCCGCAGGTAAATGAAATGACCAAAATTTCCTTAAAAATATTAGTCAACTATACTTCTAAGTACTGTTTCCCTCTATTACATGAACACTAGAAATGTGACCAGTGAAATTACGCCTAGTTGTTCATGGTTCACAGATGGTTTGTGGTGGGCTGTGTTTGTGTGGACGTCTCATGATCAGGCTCTGCCATTGGGGCCAAAAATGCAAGCTGCTAACTGACACAGTTAAAAACTAACCCACACAAACTTTTTTACGCCATTTTTTGTGAAGTTCTCTTAGCGCGGCTTCACGTGGTAGAGCTGGGAGAGCGCTGTAGTTGTGGAAAGTATTAGCCCCTACTAATGGCTTTCCGTATTTCTACGTTAATACTACTATAGTACTGACACTAAAATCACAATAAAAATCTCAGCTGTTTCCCAGAGCCAATTCCTGCTCATTCCATGACAGATAGTTTGGCGTTTCCGTCGGGGCCATTTACTGCCTACACAGTCATGCTGATTTGGTGCTTGTTTTTATTATTGTAGCGCCTACGGAGTAAATCATGTGGTCTGACGCGGCTGTGCGGGACTAAAACATAACTAAACGCCTACATAACGCGCCCGAGCTATATAAACAGCAGGGATGTGGAAAAGGGAGAGAAGGAGAAATAGCGGAGAGGGACAAGAGGCACTTGCGTACTGTTGTGCTTATGTATGTTGCAACATATATATATATATATATATATATATATATTAGAATAAAGCCGTCTATATTGTACACGACGTCTTCGACCATCACTGTCTACGATCATTGACCGACGTGTAACGTGTGACACCAAAAACCTTCCCTACATAACGTCTATACGGCCTGGCAGCACATGGCCGCTTCGGGGCGCAAGCAGAGTGGAAAGTAGACTCACTCCTCTCGCTATGGATATATTATGACACTCCTGAATATATTATGACACTCCTGACTATATTATGACACTCCTGAATATATTATGACACTCCTGAGTGGGCGGTACTGATGTACGATTCTATGCTATTGATTGGCAGTGTGTGGGGTGGTAGTTTTTTGAGGGGACTGGTAGAATATATGTGTTATCTGATGTGCAGTGTGTGGGTGGCATACTGATGTAGATAAATCTTGTTATTGATTGTGCATGTGGTGGGTGGTACTGATGTAGAATATATGTTATTGATGTGCAGTGTGTGGGTGGTACTGATGTAGAATATATGTTATTGATGTGCAGTGTGTGGGTGGTACTGATGTAGAATATATGTTATTGATGTGCAGTGTGGGTGTACTGGATGGTGAATATAATTATGCTGTGCAGTGTGTGGGTGGTACTGATGTAGAATATATGTTATTGCTGTGCAGTGTGTGGGGGTACTGATGTAGAATATATGTTACTTGCTGTTGGCAGTGTGTGGTGGTAGTGATGTAGAATATATGCTGTGCTAGTGGTGTGGGGTGGTTACTGATTGTAGAAATATGTTATTATCGTGCAGTGCTTGGGTGGTCTCGATGTATGAATATATTGCTGTGCATGGTGTGGGTGGTACTGATGTAGAAATATGCTATTGATGTGCGCAGTGTGTGGTGCATGCGTACTTTAGAATGATTGAAATAATCATGCGGTAATAATGGCTGATGAGCAAAGTAGGGTGCTGACAAGTGGAGAATCACTCAGGGTAGAAGAAGACTAATAGCTAATGGAGGATGAGAGGGAGAGATAGTGGCGAGAAAGTAAGAATGGGATGGTGGTACTGATGATACGAGGAAGGATAATGGAGACTAGATGATGAGAAGTGGTGAGACAGAGTGTGTGGAGGTGCGTTAGCGATGAGAGAGGGAAGATTAGGAGAAATAAAGAGAAGGAGAGACTTTGATGTTGGCAGTGGTGGGTGGTACTGATGTAGAATATATGCTATTGCTGTGCAGGTGAGCTGTGGAGAGATTAGGGAAGAGAGCGAGGAGGAAGTGGAGGATCGAGGATAATAGAGAAGTAGTTATGTGATTGATGAGATGCGAAGATGATGGTGGAGAGTGAGGACTGAAGTAGGTGAGGAAAGAAAAGACTAATTCCGATGTGCCATGTGATTGAGTAGGTATACATTATATAGTATCATAGAAGTATTATGATTTAGCATCTTGCCATGTGGGCACGGTAGTGGTAGGACTGTGCGTATGGCATAGAATTAAGGGCACTGCAGGCACGTAGAATCGATACAATTAATGTTAAGTATGGGGATGATGAGAAAGGGTGTGTGGGTGGTTTATTATTCACACCTGATCGTAGAATATATTGTTATTGATTGTGGGAAATGTCGTGGGAGTACTTATAGATAAGTAAGATATTATAATATATTACTATTAGCTGTGTGCATGATGTGTATAGGTGGTACTTAGATGATTAGAATATATGTTTATTGATGTGGCAGTGTGTGGGTGGTACCTTCTTAGAGGGTATATAGAATAGTAATGGATGATTTGGATATGAGAGCAGGAGAGATGCTGGAGGGAGGGATAGATAGGATAAGTGAAGAATATGAGTGATTGAAGATGCGGAAAATAGTAGAGAAGAGAGTGTGTGGAGGTGGAGGCTGAACGTGAGATGGAGCGCGCGAAGATAACAGGACCGAATTATAGATGGAGGAGAAGAGAGAAATGGAAGCGGTGAAAAGAGAGGATGTGGCAGGTGAGAGTAGTGACTGGAGAGAGAGAGAGAAGAGCCGCGCGGATGTAAGAATAGTACTCGATTAGCTAAATTGACTCGCGCTAGAATGCAGAGAAGAGGCGAGTATAGATAGAGAGCAGATGAGTAGGAGATAAGGAGAATATGAGTGCGTGTGCAGATGTGTAGTAAAAGATAGAAGTGGAGTAAAGAGAGCTATAGTGATGATAATGTGAGAGAAGGATGGTCAAGGTGTGTAGAAAATCGAGTGATGGCCTATATCACACAAATATTTAATTCCGCCAATACTCAGTCTCTAATTAACTCCATAATCCAGTTAACTCGAAAAAGCGGCAAAAATTAAACTCAGAGAGAATTATACATGTGACGACGGATGTAGAAGGATCTTTTGTTATCTAAGCTCCTGCAAGAGCAAAGATTGACATTCATCGGAGAGAGAAGAAAGAAGCAGTGATGGAAGAGGAGGTGAAGAGAAGGGAAGTGAAGCCGGATAGATAAAGAAGGAGTGGCGCAGAAGAATATGTTCAAGTTAGGGGCAGACGAAGTGAATTGTGACACGGAACATATTATTGTAGCAGCATTAAGTGCAGTCATACGAATCGGATAGAGCTTAAGGGAAGGGTCAGTGTCTATCGCGGAGAGGAATGTAATAACAGAGAGATGGGGGATCATCATTATATATCATATACGACGTTTTGCTTCTGTACGTTCTCGTTCAGTACAAATTCATGTTTGTCTGCGAATTGAATTAGCAATGAGTTTGAGTGGCTACGGTATGCCAACATCACCGTTATAAACGTTACTCTACTGCTACTACTACTACTAATTATATATATATATATATATATATATATAATGGATTAAATTGATCTAAACAGTAATAATTGCTAAAACACGGACACTGCTTCCTAAAACTAGCAACTTTATTTTTCCCATTTTGTGATTTTTACTGATGCAAAGCCGTTGCTGCTAACATTCCCTGATATTTATGTCACTGTGTGAGTGCTAATTGATAGAGCTCTGTCTGTGTATGAGGTTGATGTTATGACTGCGTTTCGCTTGTTTCCAAGTTTTTCGTTTAAATAATTTACTTGTTGTTTTTAAAATCTCGTTTGGCTGTATGAATGGAAATATGGCCGCATATTTGCGTGGCACAATGCGTAGTATTGCGAATTCGTATGACCATCAATGTTACGGGAACATAGTAGGCTTCGTAAAACGCGGTGTTTACGACGCAATGCGGTCTCTCATGTGGATGCCCATGTAATGCATTGAGATAAAAGGGTGTAACTGGTACGCCCTATAACTTTCATTATAAGCAGATATCTCAATAAGAGACAAGGCTGATCGTAGAGCAAGCGTAAAGGCTGCACATGCTGCCAAGTGGAAGTTGGTTACACAACACGGGTTATACGCATTGCACATGCGATTTCCCGTTGACACCGCTGAGCGCTGTGTGCTAGCTAGGCCCGCGATCTGTCTTCTAGCTGGGTTGTTATGATACATGTATGGGGAAGGAGGCCGGTTGTTGATCAATCCCGATCATCCACGGTACGAGAGAGAGCGTCGAAGTGTTGAACGATGACCGCTTAGTAACTATGGCTGTAATGTGACGCTGCCTCTATATGCGGCTGAAGCAGCGGCGACCGCATGCTGTATGTTTATATCGTCTTTGACAGTATGTGTGATGCCTTTAGACTCAGAGTCGTTGGTTGCATGTTCTTAAAGGTAAGACACCTGCAGCACAACGACCAACCGTAATGTCATAACGACATTTTTAGAAAAATTAGAAGCTATTGTTTCCAGTGAGCTGTTGCACACGCACCGTGATACGTTGGGCGACAGCCGTAACGACCAAAATATTTAGAATCTTTTATTTCCAGCGACATCGTCATCAACAACCAATCACAGCCCGTGAAAATATTTTTATCGGCACGTGACAAAAACATTTCGTAACGAAATTGTCTGCGGCGTGTCTTGACCTAGCTCGCACTGCACGTGTAAACTCGGCGAGTCGTACGTAAGTACGGTACTACAGCCGACAGGGCTACGTGGCTCGTTATTAATGGTGCCGCCTAGCCCCTAGAACGGCCGCTGTGCATGTACGACCGTAGAAGCGTATTTAGTCTGAAAGCTAGGTTTTACCCTATCACCCCCTCACCCCCTCAGTGCTCAGACTGGTTTTCACCCCTCGCTAAATTATTTCAAACCTTTACCTCACGCACGGCTCAGTGGTTTTCACTCCCTCGCCCACTGCTCATGTTTCACTCTCTCACCCACTGCTCAGGGGTTTTCACTATCTCACCAGCTCAGTGTTTCCACTCGCCTCACTCCAACTGCTCAGCTGGTTCTACTCCTCACCACCACAGACCTCCGTGTTTCACATCCCTCACGCACACATATCTCAATTGTTTCTACCCTCCTCACCCACCCAAAGCTCGGGTCTCACTCTCCTCACCTGTACAG
>NW_014577068.1:893405-901461 GCF_000485595.1 Priapulus caudatus | reverse complement strand
CCAGCGTATGTGTCATGGCTATAGGTAGGAGTGTCATATATAGTTAGAGTGTCATAATTATATTCAGGAGTCGTCTGGTAGTAGTTAGGAGTGCTCATATATAGGTTAAGGAGTGTCATAAATATATTCAGGAGTGTCATTGGTATTAGTTAGGAGTGTCATAATATATTCAGGAGTGTCAGTTAGTTAGAGAGTGTCATAATATATTGAAGGAGTGTCATAATATATTCAGGGGTGTCATGTATAGTTTAGGATGTCAGAATATAGCAGAGTGTCATCATATAGTTTAGGAGTTCAATTATATAGTCAGGAGTGTATGATATAGTTAGGAGTGTCAGTTGCCGTATAGTTAGGAGTGTCATGGTATATTCAGGATTGCCATAATATCGTCAGGAGTGTCATAATATATTCAGGAGTGTCATGGTATAGTTAGGAGTGTCATAATATAGTTTAGGCAGTGTCATAATTATTCAGGAGTGTATGTATAGTTAGGGACTGCATAATATATTCAGGCAGTGTCATGTATAGTTTGAGGAGTGCTCATAATAATGACGTCAGGAGTGTCATAATATATTCAGCGAGTGTCATGGTATTAGTTAGGAGTGTCATAAGTATTTAGCTTAGGCAGGTGTCAATAATATATTCAGGAGTGTCATGGTATAGTTAGGAGTGTCATAATATAGTTAGGAGTGTCATAATATATTCAGGAGTGTCATGGTATAGTTAGGAGTGTCATAATATAGTTAGGAGTGTCATAATATATTCAGGAGTGTCATGGTATAGTTAGGAGTGTCATAATATATTCAGGAGTGTCATGGTATAGTTAGGAGTGTCATAATATATTCAGCCGAGTGTCTAATATAGCCAGGAGTGTAATGCATATAGTTAGGAGTGTCATAATATAGCAGGAGTGTCATGATATAGTCGGAAGTGTCATAATATAGTCAGGAGTGTTCATAATATAGTTAGGAGTGTCATAATATAGCAGAGAGTGTCACATGATTATAGTTAGGAGTGTCATTAATATAGCCAGGAGTGTCATGATATAGTCAGGAGTGTCATAAATTATAGTCAGGAGTGTCATAATATAGTTAGGAGTGTCATAAATATAGTCAGGAGTGTCTATATATCCAGGAGTGTCATGGTATAGTTAGCGAGTGTCATATATATTCAGGAGGTACATAAATATAGTCAGGAGTGTTCATAATATAGTAGGAGTGTCGAGTATATGCCAGGAGTGTCATGATATAGTCAGAGAGTGTCGATAATATAGTCAGGAGTGGTCGATGTATAGTAGGAGTGGTCATAATATAGTTAGGAGTGTCATAATATATGGCAGGAGTGTCATGATATAGTCGGAGTGTTCATAAGTAATAAGTTAGGAGTATCATAATATAGCCAGGAGTGTCCATGATATTAGTCAGGGCTGTCATAATATAGTCATGGAGTTGCATGGTATAGTTAGCGAAGTGTCATAAATAATAGTTAGGAGATTGTTATAATTAAGTCGAGGAGTGTACATTTAATACTTAGTTAGCGAGTGTCATAATATAGTCCAGGAGTGTATGATATAGTCAGGGTGGCATAATATAGTCAGGAGATGTTCTAATATAGTTCAAAGGAGTGTCATAATATAGTCAGGCAAGTGTCATAATCATATTCAAGGAGTGTCATGGTATAATTAGGAGCTGTCTAATATATTAAGGAGTGCTCATAATACTAGTCAGGAGTGTCATAATATAGTTAGGAGCTGTCATAATATTAGTTAGAGTTGTCATAATATAGTAGGAGTGTCAATTTTTTTTTAATATTAAGTTCTTAAGGGGGAGCGTCATAATATATTCAGGAGTGTCCATTGGATATAGTTAGGAGGGTCATTAATATATTCAGAGTGTCATGGCGTATAGTCTAGGAAGTGTCATAATATAGTTAGGAGTTGTATAATAGTTCAGGAGTGATATGTATTGTTAGGGTGTCATAATATTTCAGAGTGTTCATGTATAGTTAGAGGCATGAATATATTCAGGAGTGTCATATATAGTTAGGAGCTGTCATTAATATATTCAATACACTGCACAGTAATAACATATAGCCTAAGCATACATCAGTACCACCCACACAATGCACATCAATAGCATATATT
Source organism: Priapulus caudatus (assembly GCF_000485595.1). Taxonomy (NCBI): domain Eukaryota; kingdom Metazoa; phylum Priapulida; class Priapulimorpha; order Priapulimorphida; family Priapulidae; genus Priapulus; species Priapulus caudatus. The sequence continues at coordinate 899,318 of NW_014577068.1, read as the reverse complement.
CTACATCAGTACATGCACCCACACACGCGTACTGCACATCAATAGCATATAGCTAGCTAGCTAGCTAGACCACGCAGAGTACCATGAACCCACACTGCAATGCAATTGCATAGCCGACCTCAGAGTAACACGTACACCCACTCACACGTCCACACACACACGCACGCACGCGCACGCACACGCACACGCACACGCACGCGCACACGCACGCGCACGCACGCACACGCACACGCACGCACGCACGAACGAACGCACGCACGCACACACTGCACAGCAATAATCTTCGTCGTGCCAATGACTGGAAGAATGGAACCTGGGAGGACAGTCCATGATTCATTGATAATAACAGAACCGCATATAAGTTCATTAGCCTTTGTCTTTATATATTTTTGATAATACTGATGAGTAATCGCCACTTTACTTTGTTACCAATTAAGGCTTGTTTTCCACGCGGGAGGACCTCGTTGTTAGCAACCAACTGTCTCATATATGATTAACACAACATTCTGAGTAAGGAAATATAAATATAAAATATAAGTTTTTGTTTTTTGTAAAAAAAAATGTAACAAGTAATTCATCTAATTACTCCAACAGTAAATCTGAAAAGATCGATCCACGTACAATTTTAATTAAAACAATTTTGTTTGTTTATTTCACTCACATTGAGTATATATATAACGTTTTCAAATAACAAAGAAATATTTTTCTACATCGTAATATTCTGATATAAGTGTAAAAAGTCGTTTGTAAATTGCAATGAATAACTACCGAATAAACCAAAAATGATTTCCAATGTAGCAATCCTCCCTTTTTCCAGTTACAGCAAACATGGTGTTAATTTTATATACCACGCACCGCCTTGTGAAATTCCCAGAAGCAACGTCATCAGGCAGACTTATAAAGCTAATACAGTGACTAGTCCGTGTTTTCGCAATGCACCTTCATCAGGAGTAGATAATAGGGAAAGAGTGTGACTTCAATAAACAAGGGAAATTCGTCATTTACTAGCCTTAGAATACCCACGATTTACTGCGCGTAACTCAACCAACTTGAGCTCAAATCGTACACAGTATACATTCGCTTAGCATCGTGCGAAATCGTTTTCTCGTATACACCAGGAATCCGGAGATACAGATCAAAACGTACGACACGATTATCCATTCTTTGGCCATCAATCCGAACGTATTGCCCGCCAAACTTGAAACAAAAGGCAGCTACTAACGCACTCTTACTTAACAAAATCGTATTCACAAAGTGGCATCGGATCAACAGAGCAACTGATGATTGAAACATATACCAGCATAGCACGTGGAGCACGAAGCTTATATAGCATGAAACCTAGCCCTATACGTTCCGCCTCAGAAAGATCCCATGGCTTTGCTCATGTGGCAGAGGGAAGGGCTACAATGATGGAAATATATGAAACCGAACAATCAGGGAAACGTGCGAATATTAATTACCTTATTAGTGCTATACTACTACCGATGAGTATGAGATCTAACATGTACATAAAGTAGTGCACGGATAATCGAATATAATATATATATATATATATATATATATATATATATATATATATATATATATATATATATGTAACATGGATATAACTAGCAAGGCAACGTGCGCATAATAATTACCTTATTACGGCTATATACTACTACCAAGAGCAGGTAAAGAAGGAGAGCGTACAAGGGTAAACTGCTGAAACCATGCTGCAGTATTAGTCGAATTAATAAACTTTTCCCGTTTTATTTTGACGATCCTTTGCAGTATTATTGATTAGCTGTCTTACCTTGTTCATATAAAACAAACCGCATGTCCCTACGATGTCCCTACGCTGAGATAATGAGCGGTGAAAATCTGGTATTTTCGCCGAAACCCGACTCGAGATCAGTGTGAACTGCGTCCCTCTCCCGAAGTGTTATAACTTCGGGAAACCTCGCGTGTCCCGAATGACGTCTGTTATTGATTGCCATAGTGATGACCCCCACCTGTGCCCACCTCACGCCCACCTCACGCTGGATGTATAGTAAACTCTGGTAGTATTACGTGAGTCAGCGCCACTATGGCGCTACACAGCGGCGACCGGAAGCAACACACTGGAAACACTTCGAGAGACAGTCGCAGTTCACACTGATCTCGAGTCTGGTTTCGGCGAAAATACCAGATTTTCACCGCTCATTATCTCAGCGTAGGGGCATCGTAGGGACATGCGGTTTGTTTTATATGAACAAGGTAAGACAGCTAATCAATATTACTGCAAAGGATCGTCAAAATAAAACGGGAAAAGTTTATTAATTCGACTAATACTGCAGCATGGTTTTACCCTTGTACGCTCTCCTTCTTTATCTGCTCTTGATACTAGTACTACTACTAAGTATTACGGCTACTACTGCCGATGACTATGAGAACTAACATGTACATATAGTAGTGCACGGATAAATCTGTAGCCAGAAGTAACATTCTACAACGCGGCAATACAGTACTTCTCCACATGCGCGAATTTACACAGTACACTACACGATGTCAAACGCCGTGCGTAACGTTACACCTCGCATATATACACCTTGAGGCACAATACGAACGAATGGTCAATTATACGTATGGCTGCATGCGTACGGAATTTATCACTTTTATACTGAAAACGCTATTTTCCATATGCTACCCAAATTTGTCATGGTAATTATTCGCCAATCATGCAAGTGACGGTGTCAATAAAGAAACAAATAAACGCTGAGGTGTATGTATCCATTATAAAGCTGAAAATATCTTTCTCCATATATATATGGGTCTCGCTGTAAAAGTCTCAATGATCACGTCAATAGCAATTTGAGATTTTTATACGTTATTTTTATGAATCCGCAACCACGTGTCGTATGCATGCCTATAGTCTCGTTTATTGGCTAGCATCCTTTTCAAAAGCTCATATATAATCATAAATGCATGACGTGCGTTCTCAGGAGTCCCTCTTACTGTCGGTATTTCGTGTTATAGATCTGCCTGCCTTCAGTGACACAGTCTCATTTTCCTGTACCTAATCTTGAAACATTCTTGACCGTGCTCAGCACGAATCTCACCGCGTGCGCGGTAGATTGATGTGAGTTTTCGGTCTCGCGAGGCGATGAGGAAAATATCTGTCGTGTTTGATAATGTTGGTCTCGCGAGGCTGAAAACACAGCGTGTGCGGGTATGTGAGACTCCTGCTTACACTCACTCAGTGGCGGCGCATTTTGATTGGTTCTGCCATTTTGATCAGTCACATGACCTACAGTGGCATCCGCTCGTAAGATCCGTGCTCAGCACGAAACTCACCGTGTGCGCCGGGCATAAGCGCTACCAATGATCCTATACAGCACAGTGGCAATTGAATTACGTAACATTTATTACGATCATAGGGGAGCTCCTGCGCGGCCCTTCGGCGGAGCACCATACTTAAGAGAAAATGGTAACACATCGACCTCATTTCTGATGGCTCATTCGCATCCGTCCCGTGCCGCCGTGCGGTGCCGTGCGGTGCCGTGCGGCAAAATACAATTGAACCAATCAACACGATTTTTTTATTACGTGTTCTGCTCACACCACCCTGACCGTGAGTCACGTCAGTGCATATCACAAGCATGGAGGAGGTAAACATGGATGAGCAACTCTTTTTACTCATTCAAAATCACTCAGAATTGTACGATGTAGGCAGCAAGACCTGCAAAGATGTGCAAAGACGCGAGAATGTTTGGAGCGAGATAAGAGAGATTATGGGAAAAACTGCTAAGTAATAAGTGGAAAATACTGATTATATTTGTTGCTTTACAGTTTACAGGTACAGTACACAATCTTAAACTAGACAGAGGGCACTCACGGAGAGTGCATACCTCCGCCAGAATGTAACATGTATGTGTTACGAGCTGGCTCGCTGCTCGCTGCTGGCTGCTGCTGACTGACTCGCCTGCTGCTGACTCGCCGCTCGCTGGTGGTGGCTGCTGACTCGCCGCTCACTGGTGGTTGCTGCTGACTCACTCGCCTGCTGCTGACTCGCCGCTCGCTGGCTCGCAGACACGTTTCGCAATTGCGTTCACGTTCGAGAGCTCCGCTTTTAGGCAGTGCTTAAATCTTGTATTATTGAATAAGCACTTCGTGGTTTCCCTCGCACGGCGCTGAGCTGGAACCCGCAAGGAAGCCGTCAGGCAGAAAGGCCTAAAGTAACCTGAAGGCGAGACTCGGAGGCGGAACTCGAGAAGGGCTACACCTGGAGGGAAATGGAGCAGAAGGCGACCAACCAAGCAACATGGAGGGAGTTCACAAATGATCACATGTCGCCCAGGAGACTGAAGGGTTACATGCACAGAGAGAGAGGTGCCGTTTGACAATAATACCTAGTAAATCTAGAAATCAAGTTTCCAACACTGTAGTCCTCTAAGGAGCATTGCTAGGGCTGAGAGAGCTGCTGGCAACCCGCATGACACTCCCACAGCACATTTTACCCGCTGTATATCACGATATATATTCAAAGAAATATTTAAAGAAGTCGGCTTTTATAGAACTATAACCTATTGTTATATGTAGCATACAAAAAAAGTGTGTAATACACGAAGAGAATTTACAGAGTTCGCTATTTAACTCGGTTACACCATAAAACATGTGGTGCATCGTCATACATATATATATATATATATATATATACCTTACAGTAACGACGGGCCTCTCCGAGGGGTATATCGAACGTTTCATGTTTTAAGCACTTATCGCTATAGGCAGTGGTAATAGCATCTCTCGATCTACAGTAGTAGCTTCACGACACGGCAGGCCAATCACGTGCCACTAGTCCGCACCGAAATTGCAATGATTAAAAGTCGTGTACGTTTAACTTCGGCTGCTTTAACTCTCGCTCGAGACTCGTAATTTTGAGCGATATATCGCTAGACACAGCCGACTGACAGAACATGCAATTAGCCTTGATGTGGACGGTAATAATAGACTAATTTCCACTAGTGAGTAGTTTCTGCCACTCAGGCCAGTTTCAAACCAATAAAACCCACATTATGGTAACTCGTGCTATTAGTAGTGGTAATGTATATCATTTATTAATCAGAATTGTATTGTATATCTGTATCATAGACAGCTAGACTTCAAACATATTGTGAACATTGCATGGATCGCATTATTCACAATTAATATATCTGACGATGACAACATGTCATGGCAATTTAGTCAGAGAAATTATTACAAGACAAGCCGAAGAATGAGCTTGCAAGTTATAATCCGCACGATGCATGACCAGACACGATAATTAGAAGGTTACCGATTCTGTGGAAATATAAGTCTCCAGCCTGCCAGCAGTATATAAACAACGTATGACAGTAAAATATAGTTGCACGGCATAGTTGAAGCACAACTCTCAGTAAATATTAGCACCTACGTCAATGTGAAACACATCGCCAATGACACCAACGATTGCCGCAGGGAAACAGTGCTCATCTGACTGTCATGCGGTGGACCAAGAAGAGTGTTGGATGGGGGGGAGGGTCGATGTTAGTGTTGTAAGGTCGATCACAATTGAACTCGTTTAGCGAAGTTAGTAATTTTAGTTGAATTCTATTGAATCTAAAATACAATAGAAATGTGTTTTCTCGGAATTTCACGTGTCAGCTTCACAAGTGCTGCAGGGCGACACCGCTCATCTGATTGAGGAAAGAGATGGTGGGGAGAGAGAGGGAGAGGGATACAGGAAGACAGAGAGAAAGGGAGAGAGAGAAAGAGAGAGAGAGAGGTGTGTGTGTGTGTGTGTGTGTGTGTGTGTGTGTGTGTGTGTGTGTGTGTGTGTGTGTGTGTGTCGTGTGTCGTGTGTGTGTGTGTGTGTGTGTCTCTCTGTCGTGTGTGTGTGTGTGTGTGTGTGTGTGTGTGTGTGTGTGTGTGTCG
>NW_014577068.1:873354-893395 GCF_000485595.1 Priapulus caudatus | reverse complement strand
TGTGTGCGTGCGTGCGTGCGTGCGTGCGTGCGTGCGTGCGTGCGTGCGCGTGTGTGTGTGTGGTTAAGAGGTTAACAGAAGTACTCCCATAAATGTCCTATATATAATCCTGCTGCTGCCAGTCAGCGATAGCCCCGTCTTAATGTATTCCGTCGTTGATTGGACATATATCTTCAACTGCTCGGCGAATTAGCAATCGCGTAATTGTTTACGTATTTTGTTATGCGCGCAAAAATGGTGGTGTAGTGATGTCGTGAGAAATTTTTTAGTGTGTGGAATGCGTAGTATATACTTCAACCGCCAAGCAAAAAACGCAGCTGGTGCGAATTCATGCATGTTTATGATTGCAAAGCGGGACACGTGGTAGTTGCTATAGTTGCTACACTAAGTGCTATTTGGTCCGTGACTACAGTACAGCATCTTATAGATACAAAATGTATCGCATATACATTAATAACCTCGTTAAACATCCATTTAAACCTTCTTTAAATAATAAATTTATCTAAGAAATTGTAGCCGTTCACATCCACATAAGTGTATACACTCTCCTGTGTGAAAATATTATTCCAGTTTCTTGAAAGAACTTGAAATAACATGAATGCAAGAATTATTCAAGTTTTATTCAAGTCACTGAACTTGAATTATCATGAATAAACATGGACTTAATATAGATACTTAAAGTTCAAGTTAATCCAAGTTAATTCCAGTCTCAGAAAATGCAAGTTATCTTGAAATAACTGATATTTTAAAGGTTGTCATCCCCTAAAAGTCCAAATTTCTTGAAATAACTGGTATTTTATTCCAGCAGCCCGCACTAGGAATTGAGTATAGTCCAAATTTCTTGAAATAACTGGTCGATTCGTGCGACATCAATCAATAAATGTTGCAGATCGAGTCATTTGAGAGAAATGTCACCTCGACATCGACAAGAAATCAAACATTGGCCACTTTTTGTTTTTAGTTAAAATTAACTTTAAATTAATTCTTATTATGTTGACTTCTTATGTTAATCATGTTAAGTATGTTCATTATGTTATCTTCAATAAATACATAATAAATAAATAGCTATGCGTACGTCATATGTGTTCATCGTATAGCAACCGCGCAAAGCATTATGGGTAAAAGGACGACTGCTAAAATAAAAAAAATCCAGCTAATCCATCAGTATCAGTGTTTAAAAAACATACAAGAAGACAAGTCAATATGTCTACTATTGTTGTTATATAGTATTTGTCGTGAAACCTGAGTAAACACAACAATATCGCATATTTTCCTATTACCTACCTATAATGCAATTCACATTCAGTTCTATCACATGTATTTAGCGACATTTGCTCTCAGCAACCACTTGAAATTTACCCCTAGTTTGTTTGCTCTACTTAATGACGCTGAAGGGGCCGTTGTCGTATATGTAGTACCCGAGGTGTCGGCGAGTATGTCGCCTACGTCTACTCCCTAACCCTAACCCTAACCCTAACACCCTAACCCTAACCATATCAGATAGTTACCTCGGGTACATATTATACGCCATTATACGACAACGACCCTTCGTGCCTTAATGACTGCATTCACCGATGACACCTACGACACCACTTAGAATTAACACATGCTCCGACCAAGTTGTTATAACTTATAAGCCTTCTAATTAAACTGTCTACGTCACGAATTTCGAGCACCAGCAAGTAGTATATTTGTGTGTTATTTGTACTAAATAAAATGTATGAAAATACAATTAGCGTTTCTATTTACTTTTCATGCTCATATACCTTCTTTATACTCCCTAATTTGCCGGTGCATTCGATGTAACCAAACGTTCGATTCAACAACAACCGCCATGAATTCGAAAATTATTGTGTGGCGCCCAGACGCAGCTAGCCGATATAGCGAACATTTGCGGTAAACGAGGCATTGGCAAAATTATTGTGGCAGCCATGAAAATTCCTTGTAAACTTAAGCGGGAGTTTCTCATATAATCTTCTTTCTGCTTTTTTCTCTTTAGTTTTCTTTCCGATGCACTGGTCTGCCCACCATTGTTTATCGTTTAGTTTATCTAGCTTCTGATCGATCCTGAAGGGGATGTCACAAACATTTTTGTTGGCAGAAAATTAAAAAAACACAAATAACATTTCGCAGTTTTAATAATAATTTTTCAAACATAATACACATGAACATATATTATTTATTTTTCCTATATTGTATATTCTATATAGCCAACACAAATATAAACAGAAACTGTTTGGGCACCACTTTGTGCACCATACACAAATCACGATGACATCGACCACAGCAACCAGTGCAGCAACCAGTGCAGCAACCGAGTGACGCCAGTATTGTGTAAATAGTGTTAGGTAACACTAATTCAAATCGTCAAGATTTTTGCAAATTTAACCAACGTAAAAACATTTATATCAGGTGAGAGCTTTAGGATATATTTAGTAACGTTAGTACTAACTTTTGATGTAAAAAAATTACAAAAATAAGGTTTTCAACTGTAAATTTCAGGAAATTCGTGACGTAGACACTTTAAACATGCAGTCAACGTTTACTTTGCACATGTAAAATTTTGTCATTCGTCGTCCAGTCTATCTTTCTGTGTAAATTATAACATTGACCTATTATTGGAATGACCTTGATTCAATTTCGAAATGTTTAGAAGTGTGTAAAATTAATGACTTACATGTTTATTTAATACTAGCATTTTCTTGAACCTGGGCGCTTTCTCGGTATTACAACATCCCAGTTGGCCTACTCAGTATACTCCCATTTCGCCTACTCCCATTTCGTCTACTCTCAGAATCAGCAATATTCCCATTTCGCCTACTCCCATTTCGTCTACTCTCAGAATCAGCAATATTCCCATTTCGCCTACTCCCATTTCGTCTACTCTCAGAATAAGTAATATAATACAGTAGTGTCATTTCATCTACCACTAGTTAGTTTTATTTATTATTATATTAAAATTATTTTAATAAAATAAATAAATTTTGTCGGGTTTCCTCATCATCCGTCTGGCGCGCCCGAAGTCGTGGTGAGTGGGTGTACTCTTCATGTCTTTTTCGATTGCTAGGAAAACATTAGCGGTCGCAACTCCTACTAACGTATGTTTCCACACTCTATCTCTTTTTGCTGAGTGCTAAGCAGAGAAGCAGTGTGTACCATTTTTCAATACATTGAACTTGAATTTTCTCGAATATTTTGAATTTCCCATCCAAATACCAGCAAGTTAATTCAGGAAAATGCAAGTTCTTTTAACAGTGGAAATAAGATGAATTAACATGAACATTCAAGTCCATCTGAACTTGAATATTCAAGTAGAATTCTAGTCATTTGTTAACAATAAATGTTCGACCTTCCTCTTTAGGGTCAACAGGTGACAGCACAGACGTTCTTTGTACATGAGTGGGATGTACATAATATCAGGAGTAAGATAATATAGGAGGAGTATGACACTCCAAAACACGTGAAATTCAACATTTGCTTGCCCAATTTTACCGATGATATATTACGTGCAACTCGATAAAAATTACATCTAAATTAGCTTTGGACATCCACCTCTCACTCAAACTTTACTTATAGTTTTCATACCTCTTCTTTTTATGGAGATATAGCTTTGAACGTCACACATGGTTCATAGCGTTTGACTAGGCTTGTGGCTTAGCTTTCCTCGCCTTCCGAACTGTTGTTATGCAAGTGAGGAATGGTCTCTTGTCTGTTTACAAGAATGCCCCCTGTTGGCGGTTACGGTTACACGTACTTTCAAACCCCCCATCGCACCCCGCTTGCCACCGCCAACAGGGGGCATTCTTGTGAACAGACAAGAGACCATTCCTCACTTGCATAACAACAGTTCGGAAGGCGAGGAAAGCTAAGCCACAAGCCTAGTCAAACGCTATGAACCATGTGTGACGTTCAAAGCTATATCTCCATAAAAAGAAGAGGTATGGAAACTAAGTAAATTTTGAGTGAGAGGTGGATGTCCAACGCTAATTTAGATGTAATTTTTATCGAGTTGCACGTAATATATCATCGGTAAAATTAGGCAAGCAAATGTTGAATTTCACGTGTTTTGGAGTGTCATACTCCTCCTATATTATCTTACTCCTGATAATATCATGGTCCTGTCAGTGAATTCATGAAAATGGTTGGTCACCTCTGCAACGAACAAAGTTTTCCACTCGGTCCACCAGACCATGTCTTCCGAAAATGTCAGAATTCTTTCCTTTCCCAACCTCCATTTGACCTGTGACTAGGGGTGCACCGGATCCAACTTTTGAAGTTCCGGCCGGAACCAGAACCAGCCGGAACTTGAAAAAAGTTCCGGCCGAAATTACCTGGCCGGAACCGGAACTTAAGCCGGTGGTTTTAATTGGCCCAGTATTGCGCAAATTAACTCACTCGGCCTGAACGAAATATTATTAGCAGGCCCATCACTCCGGCGAGTAGGACAATGCTCATTGTTCTACATGTTCTCATTATGTCTCATGTTCTCATTATGTCACATGTTCTCATGTTCTCATGTCTCATGTTCTCATTATATACATGTTATCATTGTCTACATGTTCACATTCTACATTGTTCTCATTGTTCTCAATGCTACAAAGTTCTCATTACAAGATGGTTGTTAGATGTATGAATCATCTGCTTACAGTGCATAATTCTGGCATCTTATTCGCGAGCTGCATGTTGCAGTATCCCTGGTTTTAGTCGATTATTTTCAACTAACAAACAGATGCCATTCCTGTGGCTCTAAGAGTTTTTTTTTTTTTTTAAATCTCATGAATCACCTAACATCAGTTAGCTTCAGTTCAGTTAGTTAGCCGATATTCAAGTGGCAAACGTTTTCTGGGCAGACTAGTGTGAAGTTGTTAACACTATATTGTCAGCAAGTTGACTCTATTGACGCTCAACTACATTCAGTGACTGAGCTTTTGATCTTGATGACGCTTGTAGCAGAAATGAAACTAGGAAAAAGTTCCGGTTCCGGCCGACTGTTCCTGAAGGGTTCCGGCCGGAACCGGAAGTTTAAAAAATTGGGGATCCGGCCAGATAGTTCCGGAAGGAATCCAAGTTCCGGTGCACCCCTACCTGTGACCTTAAATTTTGTCAAGCTACTGACTTCCCTCACTCTGTCTCTGTATAAAAAATATCAAGAGCATAGGTCAAGCAACTGATATTTGTGCCCCAATTATACAATTCCTCCATGTTGGTCAGTTAAGGGCAGAATATTCCCCTTCTTGTCACGCCCAGTGACCTTTGTAACTTGACGCCAGCTTCAACCTCCCAATGTCGTTTCTGGATGCCCCCCTCCCCTACATCTCGAATTATAATAACGTGAGCTGAGACGTTCAGGTTTGCATTCATACTGCTGACGGATGGACGGATGGGCGGACGGGCGCGCTCCTGACATTCTACAAGCTGCATCTGACCGTGTCAAATGAGCTAATAATGAGGAAACCTACACACACAGTTACAGTATACAGAAGATTGCATTTCTGCTCATTTCACTGTCAGCTAGGTTTGCTGGACCGCTCCTGCACTCACACGAGCAACGCTGTATGTGCCATATGCTTCGTTAGTAATGTTGTCTTGATTATTGACTATATATGAAAATCAATCACTTGCAGCAGCTAATAACATAATACATAATCGATTATTAAAAGAAATAGTCAATCACTGGAAAAACGGCTATCTTGCAAAAAGCAGCCATATGATTAACTTATTATCTTTGATCTTCGTTAATTATATAATTATGAATGATATGTTAATTGTATGATGTATGATTGATGATATTCGTTAAGTGTAACTGATGACCAATAATGAAATTCCAAAAAATATCACCTGCTATTAGCATTTATATTAAATTGCGAGTAATTTAAGCGATGAAAAATAACTGTGACATGCTAACGTATTTATAGGAAAAATTATGCATTTAAATGATAACAATGGCCTGACTTTTAGCTCGATTTTCAATTAAATTATGATAGATTTAGTCTGCATCCACGATTTCTTGCTACTAATATAAAGAAATCAATAAAAAAATGCACTTAAATAATACCAGTATGTGTATGGGGTAAAAGTTGGGCGAGAGTTGCACTTTGAAAATGTTCATACGCATTTACATTATAGGACACTAAAGACAGGAACTTGTAATTTGTCAAAAAAGGTGAAATTCGATTTATAAATATAATAATTACTAAAAATTTCTATTTGGCATAAATATATGCTTACTACAACTAAAATTAATAGTGAAATTTAGAATATTACGATCCTTTATCACTTAGTGGGATTACGTCACTGCAAATAATACTACCAATTTTCTACAAAATATAAACACGCAGAAATAATACTTCATATAGTGCTATTCTGTTCGAGTATCAGTTGCAACTCAAACTGAAACATAGCTCATATTGTGAGCAATATTGGTGCACACAGTAATTCAAGTTGCACAGAAAATCCGGAGAATAGCACTGCTCTAGTAATGGAGTTTCATTGCTGATTCTCCAGTTAAAACCCTAATTTATTGGACGCAAAAAAATATCTACATTAAAGCCATAAATTTCTGTTAACGCAAACTGCTGTCATATGCGCATGTATTCCAGACTAACTGCCTGCAACTAGAGAATGGGAAATCAATTTGTCTGGAAATTTTGAAAAATTGCTTTTACAAACGTATACTGTTTCAACGACTGACTTCTAAATGGGGAGGAGATGTGAACAGAAATATGGGGCAGACGCAGTTCTTGGCCTAGCTTTATCACCAGCTGCAACTACTAGAGGAGTAACAAGGAGTTACGAGCCGGATCACTTAATTTTTTCATCCCTTTTTTCAAACTTGTCCCTGCTAGCAGTTGGCAAGTATTTTCTTGTATTTTTCGCATCAGCTCTGACCACGCATAATTACATATATATTTTATAAACACAAAAAAACAAACACAGAAAACATGAATGCAAAAAAAATCCGGAAGACACAAAAACGCAAAAGAAGCTCCGCGCACTCCCTGGGTATACAATAATCAATTGACAATAATTGTTATTACTTGTTAATTTTAATTATTATTGATTTCCAGTCAGCTCCTAATTTTTTAATCTGCTATACTATTACTAATCCCAATATTAGAGTGTGGTAAAGCCAAACAAAAAATACGTTCGTTTCTGGTCATATTGAATTAAATATTAGTGTAACACAAAACAGTCTACATCTACCCAGTATACGTACGTAGGAAGCCAGAAACATGTTTGTGTGACCACCTTATTATTGCCAAATTGCTATAGGGTACGTGCGTAATATTTTACGGTCACTGAAACATGGTAGGCTATCGAACAAACAAGTGCCTTCTTTCTTCCTCAATGGAGCCGAGGACAGATGTAACATGAGACAAGAAAACAAACAAAGAGAGGTGTCAAGGTGGGCGTATATTGAAGCACCTGAGGTGAGAGCGGGTCGGCAGTCAGAAATCTTCTTTTGGGCAATGCAATAAGGTAAAGTCGGTCGGGTAACCGAAAACACGCACGCATGCACGCACGCGCGCAAACACACACATACACACACACGCACGCACGCACGCACGCCCGTACGCACGCACCCACGCACGCACGCACGCACGCACACACGCACACGCACATAGTCACACACAAACACAGACACACACGCACGCACGCACGCACGCACGCACGCACACATCACACACACACACAACACACACGCACACACACGCCACGCACACTCACATAGTCACACACACACACACACACACACACACACACACACACACACACACACAACGCACGTACACATGCACACACAATTACATATATGTATATATATGTGTATATATATATATGCATTTTTGCTAGGCCAGATCAGGGTAGAAGCGCCGCGGCCCCGACTCGATATAGCGAACTAGTTGATCCATACGATGATTCTGTTCTCACTGCGGTGAGTAGTATATAGGGCCAGCAGATTCCTGGTATTATACTGTACAGCGCATTTGAAGATGCTCCAAACATTCTGAATCTGCCTTCGCGTTGGTGGTTATTTTTCTGCCTGCGATCTAGCGCAAACATTGCATGTAATATTAGTAGGCATAGGCCGCCTCGTACGCGCGCCCAAGCTGCACCACTACAACTACGACACGGGTCAATCGAAGGCCATGATCGATAACCAGTGTTTAAAGCACGTACTGCCTCTGACAGGATTCTCATGTGGTCATTTACCTATAAACGATACACGTCTCGATTTCACAACAACATACACATATCGCGTTGCACGTTCAACCGGCGCGTTCTAACGTTCGAAACAAAATACGTATACGCGTTACTTCCACATTGCGCAAGAAACATCCTATATTTATACGACCCAGATAACAGTACATTCCGCGACGTATATACGAAGTATAATTAACTATCAAATTTACTAAATTTAACTATCAAATTATACAATTCCCATCTGCAACCTAGACCTTTGTACTTATTATTTTCAAAACAGGATGTCCTTGAAACATCGAATACACGTATCTGCAATATAAGCCGATTATAATAATCTTCTTTTACATTTTACTGCTCAAACATGAGCAGATCTAGTGCTTCCTGCATGCGATGCTACTGTTGTATCGTATAGGGCTGCATGCGGACTAATTAGGGCTTTGCAACTAATTGTCTAAACTTCTAACCCTAGCAAGTTATTGTTGTTATTGTAATGTAACCCACTGCGCGCACCCTAACCCCATAGACCCAGACGGTGATTGGCCGGGGGTCGGATTGAAATGTCGCCGGGCGGTTTTCGAAAACAAATAAATAGACACGGACGAAAGATCAGAGAGTCATTACCCAGATCATACGTGAGTTATTACATGGTCATTCCTTTCAAGATGTATAGCGGACGAAGACGAGACACGGCCGGCCGGCCAGGGCCTATACTCCCCTATAGGCTTGGGTGCCTAGGTCGGCCCGTAGTGTATATATATATTTGTATCGTACTGTTTACTAATAAAGTCAGTCTTCAACAACAAATGACTGCCCTTTGACCTGTGACCTCCAATTTCGCACTGGTGATGGGTTTCCTGCCCATCACACTATACACCGAATATTAAGAGCATATAGCTAGGGCGATCAAGCCGTTAAGATTTGTGCCGCAATTCCGTATTTCCTCCTATACCTTAAGTTAAGGAGGAAATATTCCCCCTCCGTTTACACATCTTGACCTTTGACCCTTGACCCCCAAATTTGTCATCCTGAGTCCTTTTCACGATCCCCCCCTCCCCCGACGTCCCGAATATCGTCACCGTACGTCGAGCGGTTAAGATGTGTGCCCAACTGTTGACGGACGGCCGGACGCACAGACGATCATGCGATTCTACAAGCTGCACATCAGATGAGCTAAAAACATTATATTATTATATATAGTATTCACATGCTTTGATGGAGATCTTTTGTTCTGGAGGAATCAAAAAATGGGTCGAACGAAATACACGCCTACAAATCTTTTCCCCTTTCATGCGCTTCAATCAGATGCTGCATGTTCAATCACACGTTTCAAACTGCCAGTGATGCAGACATCGGTCCCATACCGTCACACATTTTCCGCAAGCATCTATACCGAGACGCTGATGACTCATGACTGGCCGTAAAACCCCGAGATTCACTCGTGCGTAGAAGAACGCGCCAAAACACGCATTCTACACGCCAAGAAAGAGATTTACGTTGTCGTTGTATGTGATATTTAGGGCCTGGGGGTCTTTAATTCAACAAAACTCGATATTAGAATGAATGCGTAGGCCGCTGTTTAATGTTGTTATGCAGCACTTCAATAATTAGTCATAATAAAGGAGAAACATCTCCTGAATTCATCTGTTGAATCTGCTAGCAGGATTACCAAAACTACCTAACCGTTTTGTGTACCAACACGTACTGCCTCTATATCCATTGTGCGTAACATGGGCGCTATACTACTCTATGGAAAGCCATCCCCTTCAAAAATCATTTTCAAACATTTCAAATACACAATTTTAAATCAATTTAAAACATTTCAAATTAATTAATAAAAATATAAATTACTTTATATTGTTCAAAAAATTTAAATTCAAGATTTAAAATCAATTCACAGAATAACAAATCAATTTATTAACTTGCAAATTAATTCACAACTTTCCAAAATAATTGCCTGATATACAAGTTCCTTCACATCATTGTAAAAATTCATTTTCTAAACGTACAATTTATTTTCAAAACAACAAACCAATTTACTATAACTTCTGCTTACGATCGAGTCAGCAAAAGAAGACGGTGGCGTGACTTGGAAATTTTTATGGCGTTCATTGGATGAGGCTGGACGGTTGGGCAATTTTGACAGTGACGTCATTGCAACCTCTGTCGTGCAGTGTGCTGTACGTGTTTTGCTGAAATGTTCAATGAATGACGCACTCGTTCACTAATTCCGACAGCGAGTGAAAATGCTGAAAATTTTCCTCTTTGATGCGAAATGCATCAGCCGGGCATTTCATTATTTACAAAAAGTAAACAGGCTGGCGAGAGACAGTAGGTACAGGAACTGGTGACGTAGGTCACGCCCCATTCATGCCCATCAACGAAGAAGGCGGGGCTTATATTCTGATTACGGAAATGCGAAAATGCAACAGAAGGACGTAGTGCAGTGCGTTAAACAGCGTGTTATTTTCGTATTTGTGCCAAACTCTATCGTAGGAAACCGTTCTAGCCTAGCAGAATGCCCTAGTTCCTGAGATCGGCGATTTGGTGGTCCAATGGGTCCCCCTCTTTAAAAATATCAGTGACTGGTGCGGCATAGGCTGTGATTGGAAGACACAAAGTGTCAATCCTCGGCGCGCCTCGGCATCATGGCCGCATCACGTCTAGAGTTATAGCTAGTATGATTCATGAGATAGTCATGCAGGCATCGGTAAACAACATTTTTTACGAGAAAAATAATATATGCGAACATCAGACAGCTGGTTTAACTTAGTTTTAATTCAGCACAAATTCCATTCTTTCATGAATACTTAAAGCGCGTTTAAAATCGTCTCGCGGGTACGAATCTCTCTCTGTCCGACATAATGGCAAACGGAATAGAAGGAGCAGCTGGGCGCGACACGTACAAATCATACACACATACGGCGGCAAATTAAAGAAGAGCTCACAGCGTGATGCGCGCGGCGGCGGTGCAACCCACTTTACCAGCTACGCGTGCTAATCCAGACGAATGTGGACAGAGACGACCTGTAATTTCACGTTTGCACGCTCCACAATCACCACGGCACGCCATTACTCACACCGCACCTCCCCTCACACACACACACAGCTCTCACACCTCCACAGTACAGGTGCAGTGATTATAACCTATAGATGTACGCTACAGACAGGGTTCCAGTTGGACCCCGACCGTCGTCACGTTTCACTGTCGTTACTTCTCAACGACGTACGGTGTCAGTCTAGAAATGTTCGTCGCAGATAATTCGTGAACGTGAGAAGTCTCGCGACAACAGTCGGGTGTCACATATTGGACGTGACGGAGAGCGATCGCGATTGGAAAGCGTCGATACAAACACATAAACGAACTCGTTACGCAATATAAAGAATTTATGCGGCCACAGCCTGGTGTTTAAATTTCCCACTGGTTATTAATTACACTACTCAGAAAAACGAACAGGAGCTTAGCTACTGTTAAAGGATTACGTAATTTTAAATATTCCAGCCATCTTCATCAATAAATGGATGGGCGCAACTTCACATTGGCCGCAGTTGAAATATCAGTTTTATAGAAATGCCTTTGACGTGCGAAGACACGCACACTCTATTGTTTCACGAGATTTCTGCACTTCATTTCCATCATTTTTTAACCAAGAGTACTTTCCCCATTTTAAAACGCAAGCTTTTGCTTAATTTACCAGCAATTAACTATAAATCAAATTCACCAGTGGGCCAATGTCACAAACATCACGAAATGTGGCTATGACTATCACAATTCAACAATGCTATAACTTTTGCACGACGCTTCACATCAAATGTTATAAGATTTCATACTCATGATGAATATTTAGTTTGTTGACAACGGGTACGAGGCTCACGGCATTCTTTGCCTGCAAACACCGCAGGTCTTATGTGCATTTCCTGCTCTCACACTACTACCAGTTCCCTTGGCTAATGGTACGGGGAGACACGCACCCGTGATCCACGATCACCCCGGAAAAAAACTCATTCACCCCGAACGAAGAGGCATTTACGCGTGTGCGCGCGCGTTTATGTATGTATGTGCGCGCGCGCGCGTGCGTGCGTGTGTGCCCACGCTTATGCACGTAATACGCACTGCAGCGATTACGCACTGAATGCTCAGAATTATCGGATAATCACAAGCAATTATTAATTGCGAGCGAATTTCACGGTAAAACACGCGCGCGCGTGCGTGAGTGGATGACACGTACATAAGATCAAGAATTAATAATACATGTAAAGATTGATCCATTTTTGATAAGACCCGGCCACTTCATCGTACTATCGACCATCAGGCATATAGCTCAATGTCCTCACTACTCCCCTTTCTATCATCGCACCTAGCTATGTACGCTCATGAAAGATGTGGTCAGCATTTTTGGCACCTAATTTCTTCTTGATCATAAGCGGCGCGCTATCATATTTCATTATCATATTTCTAATCTAACATAACTTAAAAACCATGAACTGTCGAACATCCGTGTAAACATTACTTACCTTGCAAGTATAACTACGATATTAACTTTTGAAGTAATAATTGCAGAATTTCAGATAAAATTCTATGACCAGGAATTAAACCAGATGACCAGATCCACGAATCTTTCCTGGAGCATAGCAGCTATAGGCTTGAACTTTAGCATAGGGATAGGGATAATTGCCAGACATGGATGGACATATGGCCCCGACTGGCTTCAATGTGGCGGTCTACTGCGACCACAATACTCTTAACCGCACAACGCATCCGTGCACCTATTCTGTCGCTGGTTAACGAAATATCCGGCAATTCAAATATCCATTAATAATAAGGTTATAGCTTCCGAGCAGCACAAACAAAATGACATCTCCTATTCTGTAGAAATTGATGATTATGGATAAGTAACGGTAGTCGCACACATGAATGGGCACATAGTTCTCCTGCTAAATGAATACTGTAGGCACAGTGACAAATTCCCCCCCCCCTAAGAGGTGCACACGCGGCCCGTAACACTAGCCGGCACTCATTCAATTACATAATACGGTTATTGGATCTGGTCTTTACCAAGATATTATGGACCCAATTGTCAGGAGAATATTTCCAAATTAAAAAACACTGGGTTTCGCCATTCTTGTTTAACAAGTGTTGCAGAGCGACATGCAGCGCTCAACTGACGTGTACTGTAGCCAGGTATTCTTCTGATAAACTCACTGGCAACCGAATCAAGTGCCCCCTCCCGTCACCGCGTTCGCGCTCAGAGCATATATCTAGGATACTACTAATACAGATCTAAAAATACAAATCTATGATAGGCTTTGCTATACCGGTAGCACAGTAATAATTACAGATACAGCTGTGTAACTTTAATGACTTCGCTATATTAACATGTTATCATGGATATGCGTTGAGCGCGAGCGTAGTGGTGGTGGTGGGGGAGGGTGGGGAGAGGGTGGGGGCTCTAATAACAAAAGCAGTCCTTTGTTAACAGTCAACAAATCAATGTTTAACCCTCCTCTTGAGGGTCAAAAGATTATCAGACACTTACTCTTCGCACGTCAGCGGAAAGTACATTTCATGGTCCTTTCAATAAAGTGATAAAAATGGTAGGTCAGTGCTGAAACAAAATAGTTTTGCACTCGGTCCGTTAGACCATGTCCTCAGAAAATGTCTGATATCTGACCTTTCCCCCACTGCCATTTGACCTGTGACCTCCAATTTCGCACTGGTGATGGGTTTCCTCCCCATCACACTATACATCGAATATTACGAGCGTAGGTCGAGCCGTTAAGATTTGTGCCGCAATTCCGTATTTCCTCCTATACCTTAAGTTAAGGGAAAAATATTCCCCCTCCGTTTACACATCTTGACCTTTAACCCTTGACCCCCAAATTTGTCATCCCGAGTCCTTTTCGCGATCCCCCCCCCACGCAACGTCCCAAATATCAAGACCGTACGTCCAGCAGTTAAGATTTGTGCCGTAACTGTTGACAAACGGACGGACGGACGGACTGACAGACATTCATGCGATTCTACAAGCTGCATCTGACTTCGTCAGCTGAGCTAAAAACACAGAATCTCTCTGTGCGTGGCAGATCGAACGCTGTTTGCCAACAGCACAAAATGTTTGAAATTTGATTACATCTAGTTATAATTCATTGTACATTCCTATTCCAATTCTAATAAATTGTTGCTTCCAAACTACTGTATCCACAGAGGTGCTCATGTACGCACACAATATTTTGCGTTGTCAGCTAGTGCATTCATGAATCTTTAAGGATTGCATTTTTAGATTAATGGAATTCAAACTATGTGAAACAGCCGCCAAGCTGTAATGTTTACGCATTAAAGATAACAAATAGGAGAGACATTATGTTTTCATTAAGCCTATAACATAAATCAACCTAGTCTAGTGCCTGCCAAATACAACCCCAATGTTTATTAAAGAGAGTTTTAACAGTGAGGCTTCAATTAGCAGGTGCTAAATCAGTTTAAAAATGAATAAACACATATTTAAAAGCCAATTCGTAAAAACAATACGAATACGATATAGAATTACAGTAATGGGGTTGCACTGCATCATTACTGCCATATGATGAAGAATAACTGAATATTAACCATCCGGTTAACTATTTAAATCTAATCAGCAATTAAAAAAAGAACTATAAGTAGAGAATAGTGTTAATTGCCTTGAGGGGAAAGGAGCATTCGGTGCTTCCTTCCTGTCTCGCCGTTTTTCCTTTTAATACCTCGCTATACGAGAGTTCGCAAACTTCGCTCCCAGCGCTTCATTAGACGAATTCACGAGTATAACCAGCATCTCAAACATCAATACGCGCCTAGTGAGCGAGGCGGGTTTAATACGCGCGCTGTATACTGTGAGCCGAGAGAGCGCGTGTCGCTGCCTACAAAGTCAGCATGTCATGTTCATACACCGGTACCTATAGTACGCGGGGAGAAGGGGGCAAGGCGAAGGCACTGCTTTACTCGAGTCAGCACGCATGATTCACTGACACTTCGGCAAGGTATGGCAGGAATGCATACACGACGACGACGCTGTATCCTATATCTCTAAGACGAGCAGCTATTTCGCAGACGCGACGCGACTTCCGCCTGACGTCACTGCCTGGCGACAGCCATGCTTGCATCCCGCGCTCCTTCATTACCACCGCACCTCCGACACACTGATCAGTAACCGGTGATCACTACATGCATATGCAACCATTAAAATATTATAACACTTATAAACCTACTATCATTTCTCGCGCTACAGTGACTGAATTTTATCATATTGTTCAAATCTATTACACGTAATCGGAAGCCGGATATCGCAAGTTTTCTTTATAATAATTATGTGCTGCACAAAGTTTTTGTGTAGACTCTACTCTCTCACATTCAGTTCGTGCTACCCAGCATGACATGTACATACATACCTGTAGCCCGACCTAGTTCCTCACGTCCTATCCACACATCAGCCCCTACACCTTACACCTTCCGCAAGCTACTATAACTAACATATCCCCTTCCACCTTATCCATACCTCGGTTCTTACCTACCTACCTACCTTGTACTAGTAGTATGCTAGTCATGCTTTTTGTGTATATATCCTTGGTAGTTATCCAATTTTATGAATTCAGAATTTTATTGTAAAAGTATGCTATGTATTGTATATGATGGATAATTGCCTAAATAAATAAATAAAAAATAAAAATACCTTAACCTACCCTACCCCATTCAACCCATCTATATTTCAGATCCTACCCTATTCCATACTCCCTATGCATATTTAGGCTCCTCCCCTGCCCTTACATATGCCTCAGCTCCTATCCTACCCTTATGCATACATGCCCCCAGCTTCAATCCCAGCTTAGACAATCTGCAAGTGCCTTAGCTCCTGCTATTATGTATGACGGTACTGCTACCTCCATCCCAACCGACGCGTGTTGGTATGGTGGGTATATGTGGTGTTATGCAGCGCCCGCCGCCCATACCATGTCAGTGGATTGATCTGAGCCGATGCTGCGAATGCTGTCGCTGCCATCTCTAAAGATATTGGATTGTTCTTCTCGCTATTTTTCACGATTGCAATACTAGCTCAGGCAAATGCTGTTGACATGCATTTTGTCCCGTTTCTATGGTTATTGTTGCCACGGCAACGAGCTTACCAGTTTCTCCCCAGTAGCCAAGTAAGACCACAAAAATGCGTATTTCGGAGGTCACTCGATTACATTTTTACCCAGTAAAGGCAGTAATGAAAAAAAAATACATTATAGCTTATATAGGTCATACTCGTAGTGGAGATCGAAAACATAGTTCTAATTTAAAATTTCAAACTGATGAGGCGTTTAATCACTTACGATCCAACACACAACTGAAATTAAGAAACTATCTGACAAACACAAGGGGGGATATTTGGCCATAGTAGATTGCTGAGCCACATATGCGTTAATTAATTAGAAATGGTCAGGGCGCATCAAAGCTAATTGTTTAATCACGGCTTACAGCTGAACCTTTCCATGGTAATTGCATGGATTGTAAACTGGCAGTGTATGGTAACTATGGCATAACTATGGTAAGCCTATTAAAATGTAAATGCTGCCACTGCCTATCAAGTCTATAACAACCTAGGCATTGTCACGGATTCTAAAGATAAAGTCGCAACAGAGAAACAAAATTCGAATGGTTAAACAACATTCGGACAAAAACAGTTTGAAAGATTCTACGTTGCCAAAGTTTTGGATATACGACATTGGTGGTCTTTCCTTCTGAGGCAAAAACGTGGTATGAATGGCCTGGTTTTATACCCATGTGAAATACACAAGAAGTTTCTAGAAAGTTCCATTGTGCCATAAGGAATAGGAAAGAAAATTTAACAACGTAATATTACAACGTAATAAACGTTTAGAAAGGTTTCAGAAATTTCAATTGTGTAATAACGAAAAGTGACCTCAAGTAACCTTACATAACCTCTGTTAGATTTGACCACATCCGCCCAGCCATTTGTGGAGGTCGAGGAACACTTTTGGACTCTATAACAATGCCCGCAACTCCTCGCTTCGTTCAGCCAAAAATTTAAATGTTGTTCTTTCTGCGACCTCCTATGACGTCTAGTGACCTCAGAGGCCAGATCTGACCTCGTCTGCACACACATTTGTGGGGTCAAGGAATATTTTTATACTTCATGACGAACTTTTTACCTGACTTCGTTTAGCCACAAATGACTGTTTTTTGTTGCCTTTGATGACCTCCTGTAACCTCTGAGGTTAATGGAAATAATCCCACGACACTTGCCGGGTCAAATTACCCATGTGGACCAAATTCCAGCACCCAGGTACGAACTATTTGGTCGCCTATAGCCGGAGAGACTACCAGACCAACAATCACTGGAAATATTAGTATAGATTTACTTTCCTTCTTGCGATATCACAACCAACGCGATGCCTCCTTCGAAATCTCAAAGCCGAAATAGGCCATTTCATCCACTCGAACGGATTTTGGGGATGCTTCACACCCGGCATCGCCAGACGTTCTGAGATATAGCTGAGACAAAGGAATTGAAACCTGTAAGTGTAATATCATGCGATCGCCAATCAGTAACGCGGCATTGATACTCGCATGAATGCTTGCGTTTGCTAGACTCGTCTTTTGGAAGCTGCAGTAATGCGCACGTGCATCTTAGCTGCTATTAGTCGCTTTTGCCCTTTGATCCATAATACGCACTCGACATCCACACTTAACAGACTAATGTCCTGTTGTGCACGCACCAACGCGAGAGCGCTGAGAGCAATAGCCTTTACCTTACTTGAATGCACTGAAGTCACAATTAGACAGAGATTCCCATTTTACTTGAGCAATGAATATAGCTCTATATATGTCATGAGCGCGGGTGTAGAAGTGCCTGCAGATATGGACTACCACCCTGCTGCAGATCCCAGTCCCACGTATAACAAGGCACCATACAGACTACTGGCATAGCCAATAAACAGTTGAACAATAAATTAGTTAATTATTAAACAAATGTAATAACGTGAATGCAATGTAAACAATTTAAATGTTTGTGCTTTACAATTTACAATTTAAAGTGCACAGCTTATTAATGTTATCCATTGACATGGCTAATTCATGTCACTCTAAACAATTAATAGCAGCTGCACAGTTATTAATTAAAAAATACAGACAGGCTCAGTGTCTTATATGATACAAAGTACACGCATACATTCAACTACATGGTTTCCTATTGGGAAATACAGTACATAGCATAATTATGATAGGATAGTTATCCTTCAATCCCTCTTAGGATTTAGATAGTAATCTGATAACAAATATACATACACCAAGAGTCATATACATTCTATTCCACCCAAACCTTTCTACAAACAACTAAACATTTACTCAAGATTTCAGTAAGACACTTCTTTTCTTCACTGAAGTAACTTCATTGCATATGATAGAATCGGGACTCCGTTTGCAGTCATAAACTAAAAAGGGCAGTTGTCGCCAACTACATGTAGTGTTCTCCCCAAGATGTGTAAGTATACGAAGTTTGGTCGCGCTAGGTCAATTAGGGGCCGAGTTATAGAGCGGAAGGGAAATATGATGAAGGTCAAGGTCAAGGTCAAGGTCAACTAAAGGTCGCAGTGACCTGGTTTTAGTACGCTGCTCACATTCTCCCCAAGATGTGTAAGTATACCAAGTTTGGTAGCGCTAGGTCAATTAGGGGCCGAGTTAGAGAGCGGAAGGGAAATATGATCAAGGTCAAATAAAGGTCGCAGTGACCTGGTTTTGGTACGCTGCTCACCTTCTCCCCAAGATGTGTAAGTATACCAAGTTTGGTAGCGCTAGGTCAATTAGGGGGCGAGTTATAGAGCGGAAGGGAAATTTTCTGCAGCAGACCGTGCGGCGGTGGCGGCGGCTGGGGAGACATGAAACCATAGTATCCCTGCCGACTTCGTCGCGGGGGATACAATAATTGTATCATATCAGGACTGAGGAGTAAGTAAAATATATATTCACTTCTGAACACATGACAGCGGAGGAATCACGTACAATATGATTATCATGATATATGATATGATATGATATAATCATGATATGATTATGGCGCACCATCATTATGTCCCACCTCCGTATGAAAGCCAGCGTATATACCGACCGACGTATGGAAAATTGCGTGAATACGCTGGCGTACGTCGAATAAGTTATGCATGGGTAATCTTTGTATAAGTTAAGAGCACGCTGGTATACGTCGTAGACTCGTAGTACGGCGAGGTCGTCGGAAATTTTTGAGCATGCTCAAAAATTTTTCCGACGTATGCCAGCGTATGACCATACGTCCCGCATACGCGGGCCATAACTTGTAGGTAAGTTATGCAATCGTTGACACACGTTCACAAACGTTACTTGTAAGTTACTCATAAGTCGAATTACGTCGAGATAATGTCTAGCGTACCCAAAACCTATTTCTAACCTATGAGTAACGTGCTTGGAACCTTATCTCCAACGCATATTGACGTATGTAGACGTATTGGACGTGTTCCGGACACGACCACAGAACTTACTGAACGTGTTTCTAACTTACAGCTACCGTATAATGGCGTATTGGCAGCGTTTAAGGGAATTGGTATATAAAAATGGTATTGTCATGTTGATACTGCGAAGGTGATGTTGATACTGCGATGTCTAGTGCGGTTATGATTTGAATCGTCGAGCGGGAGCCTTTTTATAGGCTACCAGGCCCGTAGACGAATGCTTAGCGTGTTGCGGCGTTCACAACTTATGCCCAACGATAGTCTAACTTATGCATAGCGCGCGGCAGCGTATCGCCGACGATCACGTGTCGTAGCCTATAAA
>NW_014577068.1:869408-872781 GCF_000485595.1 Priapulus caudatus | reverse complement strand
TTGGTATAAGTTATCTATAAGTTATCGATACGTTCTATATTAGTTACTAATACATTATGTATACGCGTCCAACTCGTTTTGAATACGCTATGTATACGCCCAAAATTGAAAAAAAACGTCGATAGTTCAGCGTATGCCAGCGTTTTAGAGAAATTTTGATACGTCGGCATACGCTGGCTAAATTGTCAAGGTGTGACAGGGCCACGTTGTCGTTGTCGTTGTCGTTGTCGTTGTCGTTGTCGTTGTCGTTGTCGTTGTCGTTGCAGCTGCTACTGCTGCTGCTAACTGCTACTACTGCTGCTGCTGCTACTGCTGCTGTTGTTGTTGTTGTTGTTGTTGTTGTTGTTGTTGTTGTTGTTGGTATTATTATTATTATTGCTGTTATTGACATTATCGTTGTCATTATCATTGTTGTTGTTGTTCTTGTTTATGGTCTCGCTCACGTAGCTGTACATGTAAGCCGTGAATCACCACAAGATGGCAATTATGACTCGTGACACTGGATCGCACCATCCGGTCCACATTCGCACACACAGCTTGCAGGCTACATGCAGCCATTTAACCGATTAATACTGCGGCGGGGAATCTACAGCCGTTCACGAAGCTTACCGATCCTGGCAAGCGGAGGCCAATGTTTCCGTAATCGCCAGCAGCAGTGGCTGTGCGCTGCTACTGCTGCCTGATGATTAAACATGGCGAATGTCATTGAGCGAGCTTTCAAAAACAGCCGCGATTGTCTCTCAAGGCACCAACAAGAATCCCTGTGACGATGCCTGTGCATGCGTATCACCTGATTCTATTCACAAGGAGTAACAGTAACTGACGCCTTCTACCTAGAGCCAAATAACATCCATCGATGGGGAAGTTTTACAGAGGGATGCCGAGTAAAGAAACTGTGTGGATTTAGGATCCGCCGAATAAGGCAAAGTTATCGTGGGCAAACTATGTGCTAACTGCATAGGTACGAGCCTCATAAGCAATTAAGAATCCTGCGCACGCTCACATACAGCACAGGAAATATCTCAAAAACACAAAATACTACTGCTTAATTTATATACAAACACGAAAACACCACTAGAACATTCACTATGCATCAAATTTGTCACTAACCAATTTCACAGACAAGGCAATTGCAATCCTGAAAAATTTTAATTTGGCATTTGGCATTTGGTTCTCTTGGGAATTCGACGAAGGTACATTTTGTCATCCAACATGCGCAGCCAACGACTCATATTTTAAAAGCAATATTTGCACGACAATGTTCCAACAGGTATTCACATTCATCGAAGTAAAACCCTTAGCATTAACCGTGATCAGATAGATAATATATTCTACACAAGGCCACTCACTGCCTGATGTAACCTATCAGCAATATTTGATCAGTTTTAACAAGAACATGTAACAGTTGTGTATGTGGACATAAGGCAGTTGTATGTAACAATATGCACCACACGATTAAAACCATTGTTAACATTTGGGATAAATAGTGAACGTAAGAAGATAAATGCAGTGTTATGCTTATTAAGCATTCATTAGTAAAGACAATGGGTGTATAAATTTACTAATTGTCTAAATTACTATTATAATGATAAACATAGATGATAACAGATACCACGTAAATATATCTGTATGAATGAAACCGAAACTATCTTTCCAAATATTCTATTCTATAACATTAACACACAATTCGATATTTATACTATTTGATTTTACAAACTATACAACATTTCGTGTAGAAACAATGAATATACAACGGTGGGTTTTAATCTTGATTGTTAGATATCTACTTCTATAGAATATCAATAGATTCACTAAAATCATATAACATAACAAGGCCGAGTTGCTAGCTGCATAGAGCAGGTATAAATAGAATTTGATTGCAGCCCGCTTGGATAACTCTAGGACACGAATAAATAGCATCCCCAACTACCTTAGTCAGCTGGCCAATACATAAATGGGATATTTTCCACTTTATATCAACAGAGATGACATGTAGTCATTCCCCTCTGTTGGAATGTAATCAATCATTCAATCTCAGCTGCTTAGAACACCACCACCGATCGTGGAAGCTGTGAAAGGTTATGGTACAATAGCAAAACACACACTACTAGTGTGACGCATTAATTTTGATATATGCTCCTACCTGCATCTTCACCGAAACAATGATAGATGTAATGTCTGTGTCCAGTTGCTTCAAAACCTGCAGTCTCGTCAAGTTTAGTGTGCATAACCTGAAATCACACCATTTCAAAAGATGAATGTCTGTCAACACATGACCCACAAATGAATGCCAAAACTACACATGAAACATACATGGCACGCATACAATACCCGGCACCCCTTACTCTCACTCAACACCTCAACATAAGCTAAGTGAGTTACTAATACTAATGAGTTCATCAGTTGACAAGAATTATCCTATACATACATGCAAGTTGTAAACGTATTTTCCCATCAGTTCAATTTAATTAATGATTATCATGACATACAGTATTTAGACCAGACACACATACCTCTGTCACACTACACAATAATTATTCTCAACTTAGTGCGAATCCCCATATTGCATATATCGAAAATATGTCACAATTACAAATTCACAAGAAAGTTATGCTAGCCGCACTCTATACGATTTTGCTCGGGCCGCAGTTGTAAGCCCTCGCACACCATACGCTCGGCAGCCGATCGATCGGGAGGCCCCCGCACACTGTACGACTCAAAGTCGGCGCTAACCATGGCGCTCTCGTGGCATTCCAAGCGGATTTAGTGTGTACTAAGGGTCGGGAGTGTTTCCCCGCCATTTTGACCGAATGCGGTTCCCACGACGTTGCTCTGTGATTGGACAATTTTCTTCAGCGCTCGGCGGCGGGTCGGATGGCCACGCACACTATCCGAGTCGCGTCGTATACCCTCGCTCACTATACGACCCGCTCCGCTCCCGATTCAAAATTCGAAGATGAAAGATGTAAGGGCAAATATACTTGGAGTCAAAACAACCTCAAATCTGCGGTAGACTTGAAAATAGAAAGTTGGAACCATATATTAAAAAGATAGACATTTATGATGAAAGGCATTTTGCTGGTTATGCTTGTTGGAGCTCCTCATATCACTCCATGCAGCGTGCCATTCTCTACTGTTTACTTGTTCGTTTACTTGTTCCCCTTCGAATTTTAGTTTTCGTATTTTTCTGTACTTTCTGTTGGCCTCCTGTTTCTCTTGTCTCGCGCTTTTACAGCTTTGGTCAAACCAAGGTCTATCCTTCCTCACCCCTGCTTTGCCTGACGTTCTGCCTATAGCTTTTGTTCCCGCCTCTGCCGAGGGCCTTCACTATAGACCTCTCCAATGTTTCAGCATCCTCATAGGGCGGGTATAT
>NW_014577068.1:866921-869256 GCF_000485595.1 Priapulus caudatus | reverse complement strand
AAGTAAACGAACAAGTAAACAAGTGAGGAATTAGGACTGGCTAGGCAAGTGTATGAGGAGTCCAAAGATAAAGCAAAGTACATCATTGAGGAAAAACGAGCTAAGTTTGAAGAAAAACAGATAGAGTCGATCAGAAGTGCAGGGAAGGGAAGTGCTAAACTCTTCTGGAACATGGTCAGGAATCGAGGAGACAAAACCAGCTATGAAATAAAAATAAAAAACGATAGTGGTATTGTCTTAGAAAACAAAAGCGATGTTAACATGGAAATGACAAAACATTGGAAAGAGGCAAATGAAGATAAAGGAGCGTGCCTGGCTGACAAAAATTTACAAAACAGGAAAGTATACCTCCAAATGGATAAAGCGGCGGACTTAACAAATAGCGTAACCATAGAAGACGTTATAGGTAGGATAAAGGTGGCAAAGCTGGAAATGACATGCGGGTAGAAATTAGAATGATATCCCAAATGAATTCATAAAGCATGGTGGGAAAACATTAGTGGAAAGGTTAAAAGACCTATTTAACAAGATTCTAGAAAGCGAAGTATTCCCGGAAAGCTGGAAAAGGAGCAGAGTCACACTAGTCTTCAAAGGAAAAAACCTGGATAGAAAACTTTTTTTAAACTATAGACCAATAGCACTTACTAGTAATGTGGGTAAAATATTCTCAGGAATCCTTAGGACTCGCCTAGAAAACTTGCTGGAAGACTCCGGATTTCTAGGGGAACTCCAAAATGGCTTCAGAAGGGGCAGACGCGCAAGTGACAACATTTATATTCTGACCCAAAGCATACAGAGGGCAAAATACAGGAAATCAACCTTGTATGTGGCTTTCCTAGACTTAAAAAAAGCATACGACTGGATAGATAGAAGGAAACTACTACGTGAACTTAGAAGAGTTGGGTTAGGGGACAAATTTAGCCGGCTAATAGAGGCCATGTACGAGGGAAATGAGTCCAAGGCTAGCCTAGGCCCATATGAATCAGGTTGGGTTAAATCCACGAGAGGGGTCAAACAAGGATGCTTATTATCACCGTTGCTCTTTGCCATCTATATATAAGAGAGCTAGCTCATAGACTAGAAAGGAAAAATGAAGAACTAGGTGTAGGGAGGGAAAGAACAACAGGGATGCTGTATGCTGATGATGTGGTCTTGATAGCAGATAATAACTGCAGGATAAGGGTACTAGATGTGGCGGAAGGCTTTGCAGAACATTACTTAGAATCAGCCTGGAAGCTCCGGAACAAAATCTCCCAGTAAATTGAAATTACCGGTGGGAAACTATCAAAAATAAAAAGGGAAACACCGATCTAAAGGTTCCCGTTCATACATGTACACATACATACACATATCAGGAGTAGATAATAGGGAAGTAGTTCCCTATTATTTACTTCTGATTATCAGATACATATACAATAAATACTCGTATGCATGGCGAGCTATACACCGTCTAACACATACACAGATACTCAGATAGTGCAAGGTGACCACAACCCCAATCAGTATATGAATTATTCATGAACTATCATATAAATTGTTTAATGGCACAACCAACAGCCATGCACTCTAATAAACACGGCTGTCGTGGAATCACTTGCTACAATGAGGAATGACGTAATATTGATTTTCTTTGCTCGTGATTTAAATATGATTGAATATCCAGATTGGAAACATATTTCAGACTGTAGTCCACATAAAGAACGTTGATGTCTGCGATGCCACAATTTACATATTATCGTATGCATTTCCATTTAACCACATATACCTAGAATATATTTTCCTTTCAGTTTTTGTACACATGAAAGGAATATTTGCAATATTCTAGATTTTGCCATTATTTATTTTTTTCAGTTATATTAGCCCCAACCTCTTACTTTGTGTTTGCTGGCTGTGCTATTAAACTATTTATTATTTTAATCTATCCTAAGTATCCAATTTTACTGCCCAAAAATATAAATGATGGATATTATAAAAAATTAGCTACATGCAACAGTAATTACATTTTCGATAATGTGTATTGTCAATGCCCCGCCCCTGCTGCTACCTAGGGGTATTATGTATATTGTGCTAGTTTTTGGTTCTCTGTTCAAGGGTAATAGTGTCTTTATTACCTCCGCCAAGGGGTTGGCAGGAGGTTATGTTTTCATTGGCGTGTGTTTGTTGGTTTGTGTACAGCCCAACTCAAAAAGTTATGGCGGGATTGACATAAAATTTTCAGGATAGGTCAGAAATGGGATAACTTAGAATTGATGAGATTTGGTGGTGATCCGGATCCAATTAATTAAATAATTAATAAAATTCTCAGGATGGGTCAGAAATGGGGTAACTTAAAATT
>NW_014577068.1:853985-866655 GCF_000485595.1 Priapulus caudatus | reverse complement strand
CGATATCGATATCGGACGCAAATCCATCGCGATTTATCGATGAGGTGGGCATCGATGACAGTCCTAACTATCATGCTTTACTGGACATGCATGCTTCTAATAATAGGTGGTGTTCAATGTACACAGCAATTTCCCAACATAACAGCATGACAATAGTAATTTAATTCGACATAGCACCACTGCCTTGGATTTTATTTTTTCAATTTATATAAATCAGCATGATACTTCTTGATACAGCAATTCAACTTGCAGATCTTCTTTATATCTTCTAAGAACATTTACTAACCACATTATTCACGGTAACTCTTTATTAACAATGATGGCAGCAATAGTTGCAACCATTATTACGCTGTTACTGTTGGGTCCTACTATACGCATTATTTCGTAAATAACTGCACAATCGAGAAAAATATAGCGAAATATAGTCTCACCTAATAGGGAATACGTTACTGATTACTCCAGTATACAAATTACCATGGGTTTATGCTGTTATAGTATATAAAATGGCAAATATTGCAACCACATTCTTTTGTATAGCGACAATTCACTTGAAATCGGCAACCACCAGACGAAAATGTATCTCATTGAGTGGCGTAGTAGTTCAAGACTGGTACAACATCTCCACTGCTTAATTTAAGTTTTATGTCAAAGTACAGGGAGAGGGTCTCACGAGAAACAAGTGGTATTACACTGTAAAAACTATTATCATGTAACTGAGTCAACACGATTTAAACAGATTTCAATCGAATATTTTTGTGAAAAAAACGGTGTACGAGTGGTCTAAGACATGTCAGCCTTACTTTAGTCACTTGGTGTAACGCAAGCAATTTATTTCTCAAGAAGTCAAGTAGCAGTACACTTCTTATGAATTGCACCATTTAGAGATACATCTTACAATTTTTGGCAGTTGGCACTATTCACAAATAAAAGTATACTAAAATCCGTCTAAAGTCCCTAGTGATATTGCATTTACTATATCACATTGGATCATGAATTTCAAGATCTTAACAACACTCGAAAAATATCGAAGTACTAAGTGAGTTTGCAGTTCCGTGCTCCTACTTTAATACATGACACACGAGTGGTTATAATATGCACGCGTAAACCAACGTTCTCTACAGCTTCCTGCTCTCACACAGTCCGAAATTGTCGCTAATGAACCTTAGTAAGACTTATTGATTGCTAGTATGAAGCTGATCACCAGAGCAGCAATTGCTACATTCACAATAGTTATGTAATGACATATAACTCGTATGCTCATAAATACGGTGTTGTGTGCAGGCAATACATACCGCACACTTGTCAGTGTGAATTTGTTATGAGATCCCAACTAAAGGCAGCACTACATTCACAATTCATCCCATGCAGCAGGGAAACTACGTGTGTATTTATATAGACGAGTGCATGCGTGCGTTAGTGCCTGCGAGCAGGTGGGTCTGCGTGCGTGTGTAATGCGGTGCTGTAATAATGCAGAAAACACAGGTGGCTGTTTGAGCAAACCTGTACGGTTCACTAGCATACAGGTAAAATAGAGACACAACCCGATATCAAACTTAGTCATATGACAGCTTACTTCCTCAAATTGGTTAGATGATTAACTCTGCCATACCTCTGGCATTTATCATTCACTCTATACCATTGTACTGCATGCTTATTTATATGTCATTAAAACAGAGGTGACGATACGTTTTACACAGCAACAATTTAGTTGTCACTCAAAAACATTAAAGATTTTATACCTAGTATACCTAGCATACCTAGTAGCCTTTTTACTAAAGCTATAAGCTGTAAGCAGCTACATACTGATACTATAAGTTGAACCTCACTATAATCTGGTATCGGCTGGTCCAGCAGTTTCGATGGTTTGGGACATTAATAGTCAAGTAATGGTATTTGCACGATTCAACTTAAATTTCGCATATAAAAACATAAATACATTTTGGACATGGATTTACAACAAGAGCCGCAGAGCGACTGGGCTCATCTGAGGTGTGTTGCTACGGTTATAAACGTAACATTTTAGTCGTGCGTAGTGACACCTTTGTTAGGCGCAGATATGCAGATACGCAGTTGCGTACACATCATTTCAGCAAACATTTTTTTTATTGCAGAGAGAGAGCGAGAAAGAGAAAGAGAGAGAGAGGGAGGCGAGAAAGAGAAAGAGAGAGAGAGAGCGGGCGAGAGGAGAGAGAGAGAGAGAGAGCGGGCGAGAGGAGAGAGAGGGAGAGAGTCAGTCAGACTAAATTGTTTGTAAACAAATAACACCCACGCTGCGCGCTAAGTACTGTATCAGTTACGTCATCGATTAAAATGTACATTCCGATTTCGCCGCGCGGCGTCCAAACTTTCGACAAAGATGGCAGGCAGAGGTAAGGCAGACGCACGTATAACGTACAGATTTCTTCAATGTCGGGGAGGATCAACACATTTCGACTGACAGTCAACCATCGGGCTCTGCAAGCCAGCATGCTCCACCATATCCCGACATTGCACACTACTGTCACGTCGACGGAGAGAGCCATGCCAAGGACAGTACAAAACTGGCAAATTTTCATTGGTAGGTTTGACGATTCATTTCTGCAATTACTTATCTCAAGATTGATTAAACTGAAGTTAAGAAAGTAATTCTTTCTGCACTTTTGAGCGCAATATTAATTTGACCTATCCTTCCGGGACATTCTT
The DNA here is from genome assembly GCF_000485595.1 of Priapulus caudatus. Classification (NCBI taxonomy): domain Eukaryota; kingdom Metazoa; phylum Priapulida; class Priapulimorpha; order Priapulimorphida; family Priapulidae; genus Priapulus; species Priapulus caudatus. The sequence continues at coordinate 863,973 of NW_014577068.1, read as the reverse complement.
CTCACTCTGTTCCGATAGATGGCGTGCATACTGACTAGGTGCAGGAAATAAATAATCCAAACTAGTTGCTACCTTCGTTTAGCCCATGCTGTGATACTATCAGCCACCCATCTGCGAGGTAGGCCTATTTATAGTTGGCCTTTTAATCAAAAACAGACGTTTGCATAAGTGCTATTGACATCGTATTCCCAACGTACAGAATCTCATATAGAGATATGAAGTTCATATATGATTATGATTTAAGGCGCGTAAACGTTGTTCAAGTAAGTTTTGCATGCAGAATTTCACTGTGAAATTTAAGTCTGAAGTCCACGATCACACAAGTACCATCAAACACAGTTCAGTCCTTTGTTAACAGTCAACAAATCCATGTTTAACCCTCCTCTTGAGGGTCAAAAGGTTATCAGACACTTACTCTTCGCACGTCAGTGGAAAGCACATTTGTGACCCACTCCAGCAAAACCAGGATTAAGTAGGAAATTCTACAAATTGAGTTATGTGCATATCTGAATAGATCATTTAATTACCTTTAAAATGATATATAATATTTGGCTATATCTAAAGAATTGACCGATCTAAGATCGGAAATCGACTTATTCCGAAATATGCAGCTTTTGAGAAAAAGCGTTCCGGGTAAGGGGCCCAGTCAGGGATAAGCCCTTCAAAAAAAAAATTTTTTGTCCAGGTAGGCCATTTTCAGCATTGACATGTGTGCGTGCTTATTACTTAAAACAATGACTTGCGACTTAGTCCGTATTATGCTGGAGCAGGTCACATTTCATGGTCCTTCCAATAAAGTGATAAAAATGGTAGGTCAGCGCTGAAACAAAAAAGTTTTTCACTCTGTCCATTAGGCCATGTCCTCAGAAAATGTCTGATATCTGACCTTTCCCCCACTGCCCTTTGACCTGTGACCTCCAATTTCGCACTGGTGATGGGTTTCCTGCCCATCACACTATACACCGAATATTAAGAGCATAGGTCGAGCCGTTTAGATTTGTGCCGCAATTCTGCATTTCCTCCCTATACCTTAAGTTAAGGAGTGAATGTTCCCCCTTCTTTTACACCTCTTGACCTTTGACCTTTGACCCCCAGCTTCGACATCCCAACTCGTTTTCGGATTACCCCCCGACGACATCCCCAATATCGTGACCGTACGTAGAGCGGTTAAGATTTGTGCCCAACTGTTGAAGCACGGACGCACGCACGCACGCTCATGCGATTTTACAAGCTGCATCTGACTTCGTCAGATGAGCTAATAAAAGCAGGGTTCTCCAAGGGCACTTATAGCCTGGCGGCCTGCCAGGCTATCGTCGAGCCCCGCCATCCTAAAATGCACCTGCCATGCTAAATATCATAGCCGCCATGCTGGTGTATACACAAAAAGTTCAAACAATTAATACACGTTGGTCTCGATGCTACAGGTACGGCAGTGCCACACACAAGTACAAACAGTCACCCTATCCCTATCCCTAACCCTAACACTAACTCCAAAACCGACTCGGCTATCTTATATGTACGCATGTTATAGTACCAAAATTATTCTATGGTGTATAACCTTTTGCTTTAAATATTTTGCATCTGAACTGACAATCAATCCCAACCAACTGGTGTAGGCTAGCTGGCACCAATAGTGTTCATTTTCATACTTCTAATCCGAGTGTTTTCTAGCTCATCAAGAAATCTTAATCGTGAATTAAATTGTAAATTAATTTCCAACGGCATTATTACAGGGCAGGTAACCCCGTCTAACACGAGGTAGAGTAGACTGGTACACTTAAACAGTTGTTAACTGTTACACTGTTACACTCTTAATTATGAGAGGTGAACTCCATTTGGAACCAGCAAACCAGCAGGTTCACCCCTACATTTTGATATTTTTATTACATTAATTATTTTGAATTTTCCGATGGCTTTGCCCATGCAATACAAACATTTTCACCCCACATGCAGTGCTTCAAATTTACACACAGAGTGTCCCAGATTGCATCTCAGTTTCTACAATTCAAAAATTTTCCGGGGGGGGGGCGTGCCCGCGGACCCCCCTAGCAGTCAGTAGCACCCCCATGCTATAATTTAAAAGCTTGGAGAACCCTGAAAAGGTATAAAAAATTATTATCTTTGCTTTTTCTACTAATCTACTTATTTTTGTGTCCCAGTGCAGAAAACTTGTGGCACTAACACTTTGTCATAAAGTGGTCCAGTAAGGCAGACTAAGTTAGGTTTATGACTGATTCTGATTCTGTCTTATTGATATCTGTAACAGTACAATATATATATGCATTATTTTGCCTTTTTTACATTTAGTATAATAGAGCACCATTTTAGTCTTAAATTCCAAGAATATTAATCCCAAACTTTGGCACTGCACGAGATAAGCTAAATTAATCAAATTTGAGCTAGGCACTTAACATTTTTACTTTTATAGGGTGCTAGGTGGCTGGCTACTACTTACTCAATTTTCATCACTGGTATGCCACTACAAGATCTCAGTACTTGATACTCATCAAAATTTTATCAAAATGATTGACAACAAAATATTTCTTTTCACAGACTATATAAAGCTGTGCATATTCTTATATTACTTTGGTGTCAAGCAGGCTTCACTTACTGTTCAAGAGTAAATTCACCAAATCTCATTACACTAGCTACACACTACCCTATATGTGGGGTGATACTCCATTAGGAGTGTTCCCAACTTTAATGTCATTAATAATCATAATAACATATATATATATATATATATTATATATGTGGTCATGGTCATATATTAGTTTGTGGTTTAATGTCATTTAGGTTAGGGTTAGGGTTAGGCCAATAGGGTTAGGGTTATCAATCATTAATCATTAATCATTAATCATTAATGATATCAAAGTCAGGAACACTCCTAATGGAGTATTAGCCTATATGTGCAATATACTATGTGAGGCAATAATTGTACAGTTGTGTGAAAAGGTGACGTGAAATGTTCTCGCACAACTTCAACCTTTTTAAGGTTTAATCATCAAGCCACCCGCTCCTACCATGGGGTCCCTTACATATTCTGCTTGAACCGGTTCATTGCTGCTACATGCACACATGAAAGGTAGCATACAGCCTGGCAGGTACATATATGTACACAATGGACAGGTAGTGTGCCATTCTACTGCTACTAGCACTAACAAGCCTTTGCTTTGCTTTCTAACATGCTGTAGATATAGTTCTGAGCTGCTGCTTTCTTATCAGCCATACCCTATTTACCAGTATAGAAAATATTAGATCGTTAACAAATACAAGACCAATATTTGTGTCAAGTATAATCGATACTGTTGTAATATTGTTCTGACTTTTCATTCCTGACTAGACAATCTATTTGGTAATACATGGCTTTGTCACTTTTCTTAACATGTTACCCGTGAATAAAAAATAGTATAATTATATATATATATGCAATTAATAATCATTCATAACTGATAATAGTAGTAATGACTACTTGTCACACTACTAGATTTTAATGAAAACAACTATTTTTTACACACCCACAAAAATAAAAATCTGCAGTAATAATATATATGTTCTTACCGATTAGATCATATATGCTTCTTTTTACTCGTTCATAAAAATTACTAAGAATTTTGTGTGTTATAGTATATAAAATGGAAAATGTACATGAACACACTCAAGTTTTTTTATTTTCTGGACAATTAATTTATAAGTGGTGCAACCGTGCAACCATGACACATTAAATCATAACTCATTAACAAAGAGCTTATAGAATTACTATGACTAACAATAAATGTAACAAAGGATTTATTATTACGCATATTCTTTTGATATACTGACACAACGCCTACAGTAATGTCCTCAATAGCTTTGTAGTTAGTATCACCAACTGGCAATCGAAAGACTGGTGTTTATCTCTTTATTTTCTTTTGCAAATTGCATAATATGATTATATAATGAAATATAATGAAATTATTATTTCTATTCGCCCAATAAATTCCTATAATTTCCTAGGATTGATATACATTATGTTTGTGCTAATGTTTTTTTTCATAGCCCCGTAGTAAGAATCTCAGGGTTACATGGTAGAGCTGAGCAGTATTATCATTACCCAGGGATAGCAGAACACAGCTGTAAGACTAAACGTCTATACAGTGTCTAACGTCGCTCGTGCAATACACGAACCTACCTTAGTACCTGGTATAGAGCGGTGAACAGTAACAATGTCAATAGACCTTATTGCTAATCGGTAAATATCACCAGATGGCGCACCACCGCAAAGCATGTTAGGATAGAAAAGGGGGCATCGATCGTCGCTCATAGGTAATATACGCACGGCTATGGGTGATAGGAAAGGGTACTAACTATCATATCTCACGAACGAGTCGAGTTACATTTCTAGAAATCTAGAGGAATATAGACACATCTCTTAGCTATAATCTCTGTGAATTTTCAGTTTGTTGAAGCACGATTAGTCTAATTAATTACCAAATATATGCGAGCGGTATCGGGCATAGGCGCCTATTGCGTGCAGCCGGCTATACGCACGGCTATGGGCGATAGGAAATGGTACTAACTATCATATCTCACGAACGAGTTGAGTTACATTTCTACAAATCTAGATGAATATAAACACGTCTTAGCTATAATCTCTGTGAATTTTCAGTTTGCTGAAGCACGATTAGTCTAAATAATTACCAAATACAGGGTTCTCCCCAGGATGAAATTCAAACAGGGGGGAGGGGAGGGGAGGGGGAGGAGGGAGGGGGGAACTAGGGGGGTCCGGGGGCGTGTTTTTTTACCGTACCACTAATTAATGCGTAAAATCGTCACCACACCATAGACAGTATTTGGGGTTCTTGTATATATAAGATAGCCAAGTCGGTGTACAGTTAGTGTTGGGTGTGGGACAGGTTGACTGTTTGTACTTGTGTATTGTCTGCAGTGCATGCGTTGCACGGTAAAAATACACGCGCCGGGTGTCCTGGTCGAATGGGAATTCTTGACGATCGATTCCCTCGCTGGCAAACTTTTATTGTGGTGGAATTTAAACGGGGCGGAGGTAATTTAAACGGGGCGCAACGATTGAAACAGGGGGGAGTTTTCCCAAACGGGGCGCGCGCGCCCCGTTTGCGCAACGTAGGGAGAACCCTGCAAATATATGCGAACGGTATCGCGCATGCATACTGACGCCTATTGCGTGCAGCCGGCTGCTAACCGCTCATGGCAGTGGCGGCCCTAGTAATGCCCCTTTTCCTATCCCATGACGCATTTTGCTGTTCCGATTGGCGATAAGGCATATCACAGACTCGGTCAAAAACCCAAATTACATGAACGTTATTAATATTACTATTAGTATTACACTTAAGTTAAACTTAAGTTAAGGTCTAAAACGAGAACCTCCAGTTCAAACACCTTATTGCTGTCTTGCACAGTTCGTTTACTTCAAGAAGTTGGGGTTAGTTAAGTAGTTTAGTATTAATTTACTTAGTTTATGATGTATTGTATACAAACTCCGATTCTGCGTATATTCATAATATTGACATCAATAATGACAATATTGTCTATTGCGTATTGATATTTTGAAAGGCAAGCCGAAAATCCAAATATAATTGTTACTGTTATTATTAATAATACTAGTAGATATATCAGTCTTATCATTATTAGTAGTAGTACTAGTAGCGGCAGTAGTGCAAGTCTCATACAGGCTGCAAAGAACTGTTATTTACTACAACTACAGTACAAGTTGAAGTACTACTACTAGCACAATCAGTGACAGTGCCAGTGGTTTTACTACAACAAGTTAGACGTCGGCTTTCACCACCCAAATAATAAAGAACAGCAGAAATTGTCAGTCGACATATATTCTGTAAAACCAAAGGACGGATTTTTAATTAGATTAAAGACATGTGCCACTAACCTTGGTATACAATTTGGGGCTGTCCTATCCACTTCCCACGTGGCAAAAAGCTTCATTGGGACGGGTTTTACACCCGCCGGACTCGTCATCTTCTGTATTTTGTCCGCCATGGTAGCAGTTTCCTTCCCATTAACAATAGACCATCCGATTCACATCGCACCCATGTTACCGCACAAACACACGCATAATATCACCAACCCATTTAATTGTAGCATATTTACTCGTAGATACAATAAAGTAACTAAACACGAGTCCTACCTTCTATACGCCAAATTTATATATGCATAATATTAGATAATAAAATGTGTTTTTGCTTTTATACCGTCTCCTGAGTATTGGAGCAGGCCCCACAGTTGCGGAGTGTAGGGTGGCACGGCCGCACGGGTAGGTAAGGTGGTAAGGTAGAGCCACAGAATAATGACTATTAAGTGATTTCTTTTTGGCCCAGTGGAGGAAGGGGTAAGGGTTAGTAAGGCAATACTAACTGAGCAATATAACAGTTTATTATATTTATTTTATTATTAAACGATTGATTATATTATATACCATTGATTAACCAATGGGGAATCGTTTACTCTATGTTCTAGGGTTATTTTCAGTTAATTTAGGTTAAAATTACGCTACATAAAAAGTTTCATGGTTTAATCACCATTAGAAATATTATTAAAAAATGTTTTAAAACTAACGACTACAGTTTGATTACAACGACGGTGGCGCCACTCAAAGCGCACGATCTGATAAGATGCGCAAAACCACTTTTCAGCCAAGGGCTACAGACCGAGGGTGTTTCTTATTTATTAATTTCGTCTCCACGACGAACCTTAACTCGAGTTAAGCATCTACACAAGGCCTTAACTCGAGTTAAGGTAACTCGAGTTAGCTTAACCTCGCCAGTCGATCGAGGTTAAGCTAACTTGAGTTACTTTAACTCGAGTTAAGGCCCGTGTAGACGCTTAACTCGAGTTAGCTTAACCTCCACGATAGGCGGCAGCACTAGTAAGATGTACGTACACACGTACGCACGCACGCACGCACGCGTACTTGCACACGCACGCACACACTCATGCACGCACGTGTACGTGCACACGCACGCACGCACGTGTACGTGCACACGCATGCACGCACGCACGCACGCCTACGTGCACATGCTGTACACGTGCGTGCATGAGTGTGTGCGTGCGTGTGCAAGTACACGTGCGTGCGTAAACGTGTACCTGCGCACGCGCGCACGCACGCACACACTCATGCACGCACGTGTACGTGCACACGCACGCACGCACGCATGCACGCACGTGTAAGTACACACGCATGCGCGCACGTGTACGTGCACACGCACCCACGCACGCATGCACACACGCACGTTTACATACACACGCACGCACGCATGCACGCGGACGTGGACCGTGCACACGCACGCACGCACGGACGCGCGCACGCACACGCGCACGCACGCACGCACATGTACGCACTCAGCGATGGCACGCACGTGTACGTGACACGCACGCACGCACGCACGCATGAACGCACGAACGTGTACCTGCGCACGCACGCACGCACGAACGTGTACTTGCACACGCACACACACACTCATGTACGCACGTGTACGTGCACATGCAACGCACGCACACATGCAGCGCACGTGTACGTGCACACGCACGCACGCACGCATGCACGCACGCACGAACGCACGTGTACGTACACACGTACGCACGCACGCACGCACGTATACGTGCACACGCAACGCACACACGCACGCACGTTTACATACACACGCACGCACGCATGCATAATAAATCGTAATAATCGCTATCGGGTGTTGTCGTGTAGACGCTACATATCGCTAACTCGAGTTAACGCTTAACTCGAGTTAGCTTAACTCGTGTTAAGGTTCGTCGTGTAGACGAGGCTATAGTTTCAGTTATAATATGATACAATTACCCTAAAATGAATATCGTTTGGTTAAATAGCATTTAGGTATAAATATAATTGCACTTTTGTGATTAGCCCTCGGTCTGTAACATGCAAAATAAATTGTCAAATACGCAACTTTTTGGGGGTGGCAGCATGGTCGCGGGTGTCATGGCGCCGTTCAAATTTCGTAGCGTTGATGTGTAATTAATTATAACAATTAAATTAGGTATCTGGTAACGAATACGTGTGGGTATAGACGATTTGTTATACAGTAAGTACAGTTGTATGCAGTAAAATCCTAGTGTCTACTATCTCTTTAACGTCGGCTCTAAGTCATTTCCTTTGGGCGACAGGTTGCCGACGTGTCCGCGCCCCATCCCTGTACATTGGTATAGCAAGGGACCTTCGGCAGAGCAGTGCCACCACATTGAAGTAGTGAGGGTGCATTTTTCGATGCGCACCTTCTACAGGCATGCCACGCTCTTAATTAAATGCTTAACGTCTGCCATAAGTCCTTTCCTTTGGACGGCAGGTCGCCGACGTGTCTGCGCTCTATACCTGTTCATTGGTATAGCAAGGACCCTTCGGCAGCGCATTGCCACCACATTAAAATGACGAGGGTGCATTTTCCGATGCGCACCTTCTCTAAGCTAGCCACGCTTTAAACTAAATGCTTAACGTCGGCCCTTCAGTCTTTTCCTTTGGGCGACATGTCGCCGACGTGTCTGCGCCCTATCCCTGTACATTGGTATAGCAAGGGACCTCCCGCAGAGCAGTGCCATCACATTGAAGTTGCGAAAGTGTATTTTTCGATGCGCACCTTCTCTGTGCATATGCCACCCTCTAAATTAAATGCTTAACGTCGGCCCTAAGTCATTTCTTGTGGGCGACAGGTCGCCGACGTGGCCGCGCCCTATCCATGTACAGTGGTATATCCAGGGACCTTCGGCAGAGCAGTGCCATCACATTGAAGTAACGAGGGCGCATTTTTCGATGTGCACTTTCTCTATGCATGCCCCCCCTCGTGCGACGTGTCCGCGCCATATCCCTGTACGTTGGTATAGAAATGGACCGTTGGCAGAGCAGTGCCACCACATTGAAGTAGCGAGGGTGCATTTTTCGATGCGCACCTCTTGTAGGCATGCCACAGTCCAGATCAAATGCTTAACGTCGACCCTACATCGTTTCCTTTGGGCGACAGGTTGCCGACGTCTCCGCGCCCTATCCCTGTACATTGGCATAACAAGGGACCGTTGACAGAGCAGTGCCATCACATTGAAGTAGCAAGAGTGAATTTTTCGATGCGCACCTTCTCTATGCATGCCACCCTCTAAATTAAATGCTTAACGTTAATCCTAAGTCATTTCTTTTGGGCGACGGGTCACTGACGTGTCCGCGCTTTATCCCTGTACATTGGTTCTAGCAAGGGACCATCGGCAGAGCAGTGCTATCACATTAAAATAACGAGGATGCATTTTCGATGCGCACCTTATCTATGCATGCCACCCTCTAATTTAAATGATTAACATAGGCCCTAAGCAGGGGCGGCGCCAGAGGGGGGCAGGGGGGTGCGGTCGCCCCCCTATTTTTTACAAGAAAAAGAAAAAGAAAAAGAAAAGGAAAAGAAAAAGGGAAAAGAAAAGGAAAAGAAAAAGAAAAAGAAAACAAAAAGAAGAAGAAGAAAAAGAAAAAGAAGAAGAAACATCTTGCAAATGATAGGGGAGGGCATAGGGGGGGGTCGCCCCCTATCATTTTCTTGGAAATGATGGGGGGGTTCATATGTATCCAAGCTGTGTCTGATATGGTAATTTTATGAATATTAATCAGGGCCGTAGTGGCCGCCACGGTAGCACGGCACTGCCGTGGCACTATTTTGACAAAAAATATCGTGCAGGGAACCAAGGAGCAACATATACCAAGGAGATGAAACCCCGGGGGAGGGGGGCACTCACCCCACATTATGGTAGGTATGTGCCACTGCGAAGTCAAAAATGGGGGGAGGGCTCTGGAACTAACTCAGACCTGAAAATGGGGGTCTCTGGAACTAATGTTTGTTGAATGTGGTATGCTCTGGAACCGGCTATGTTCGAAAATGGGGGTCTCCGGAACTAGGATTTCGTTGAAATTCAATGCTATGAAACTGGACACGTTAAAAGGAGGGGGTCTCCGGAACTA
>NW_014577068.1:850425-853975 GCF_000485595.1 Priapulus caudatus | reverse complement strand
AAATAAAATCCTGGCTACGCGCCTGAGCTGTGTCTGATATGGTAATTTTATGTATATTAATGAACCCTCACTGTAATCGCGGATATTTTTGACCAATCAGAGACGTCTAGTCTGAACGTGTCCACAGACTGGAATACCACGCGCATGTTCGTTACACAAGTAGCGTAAATCCCTCCATTCCACTGACGCGAATTAAGCTGCAAGGTTATGTTATTATTCCGTATGATGCCACCACAAAAAAATGAGTGATGTAGCCTACAAGCTGGACCACTTTCATCGAAAAGTCGAAAAATTAAGTGTCGAAATTCAATCCATATAAAACCTGTGCTTAATTTGATAATCGATGTCAATGTGTTATTTCCTTGGGAGTCCCAAGTTGGGACCATCATTTGTCGATGATGCTGTTTCCCGGCGAAAAGGTAGGCCCACTTGAAGGTATTAACAACTTATTTTACAGGCATGAGACATTTCCGCCGTTCGGTGGATTTCTGACCATTTTAGAACTCAAGAGACTAATTCTGAGATCAGTTTTTTTGTGTGGGGGGGGGGGTAAGAATACCTCCGTGGTCTCTGACGATCGCGTACATGTGAACACACTGTGACTCGGTAACTATCCGGAGTGCTTCTACTCGTATCATTGTCTTATTGTATGCTTGCTAGCATAATGATAAAGGCAGAGTACGGGTCTGTACGGTAAAACTTTAGTTGGCATTCAAGAAACGTGCGTGGGATGTTCGGACGCACAGGTTCCTGAATCCAGTAGCAGCGTTGGCATACCAAAAAAGGATAAGAAGTGGGTGGAGCTTATTTACTTTTGGGTGGAGCTTATATTACTTTTGGCCAGTGGTAGTGAACCTTACATTGTGTTGGCCAGGGTTTATTTACGTGCACGGGTCGTGCGGCACGCTCACTGTTCACGTGCGCTAGGTTGTGGAGTAATTCGCACATCCCCGCGCATTTCACGTTTAGATGTAAACAATAAAGTATCACTGGTAGTTAACAAACGATCAGTATGTACTGTTTTAAAATAATATTAAGAAGATTTATGTAATATAGCATGTTGAATTATACAGTAAATAATAATAATTGTCTCAAGTTTAAACACACATGCATAACTTATAGTCACTGTAGCTGCAAATCACGTCGCATTACTTACTAGTCATACAAACAGCAGTACAGCCTCGTCGCACCACTCAGGTTTAACCGTGTTATATTGTTTTTAACGTTTGGAAAAACTATATACATTTTATACAGGGTGTAGCTAAATAAAAGCTTCCCTACGTAAGAGCTTGTATATCTACAAAATACATTTACTTTGGACACACTCAACACAGACGGAATTCCCCAGTGCCCATCCAAATTTTACAGTAAGTGACCATGTTATATGCATAATTTTTCCCTTTTCCACGAAAAAGTGTTGCTAGTTGTGAGCGATTAGAGTACCCTGAAATGGCTCTAGATTGCATCTCAGCGCTTATAATTTTCAAACATTTTCTGGAGGGGGCATGCCCCCAGACCCCCCTAGAAGTCCCCTCCTTCCCCCCTTTTCAGCAGTTGTCTCATGCTTGTGTTAACATAAGTTGAACATTAACAGTTTTTATCAGGAAATTTGTTTAAAAGTATGCACCAAATCGCACCATTTCTGCTGCATTTTTTACAAAATTCCAACATTCCAACAGACACCCCCCTGCGTCGAGCAAGCGCGATGAACGTCGCTTGCGCGCCGTTTCGCCCCCCTATCAAAATACCCTGGCGCCGCCCCTGGCCCTAAGTCATTTCTTATGGGCGACAGGTCGCCGACGTGTCCGCGCCATATTCCTGTACGTTGGTATAGCAAGGGCCCTTCGGCAGAGTAGTGCCACCACATTGAAGTAGGAGGGTGCATTTTTCGATGCGCACCTTCTCTAGGCATGCCGCACTCCAGATTAAATGCTTAACGTCGTCCCTACGTCATTTCCTTTGGGCGACAGGTTGCCGACGTTTCCGCGCCCTATCCCTGTACATTAGTATAGCAATAAGGGACCATCGGCAGAGCAGTGCCACCACATTGAAGTAGTGAGGGTGCATTTTTCGATGCGCACCTTCTCTATGCATGCCACCCTCTAAATTAAATGCTTAACGCCGGCCCTAAGTCATTTCCTTTGGGCGACACGTCGCCGACGTGTTCGCGCCTTATCCCTGGACATTGGTATAGCAAGGGACCTGTCCCAAAGCATTGCTGCGACATTGAAGTAGCGAGGGCGCGATATGCTATGCTCACTTACTGTAGGCATGGCACCCCCGTTTGAAATGCTTAACGTCGAATGTATTACTATATTATATATATACAGATATATACCTTTTTAGCCGAAAGGCACTGAGGGTGGTCACAGCAGGAGTTGTTTTGCGCCCTCAGTGGTTCTTTTACTGCGCATTTTGCGTGGTCATCCGACACGGGAGATTCAGTCTCCAATGTTGAGAGCCAGGTTTTTTACACCTTGAGAAAATCACTGCCCCGGCCGGGGTTTGAACTCACAGCTTCAGTGCACAGTGTACGAGGCCCACTGGGCCACGGAGGCTCTCTTAATGATCCTCATGTTATTCTGTTAATTAACATTGTTTGTCTCCGTTTTATTAAATACACTAGGGGAAAATTGCAATTGCAATTGGCTTAGTTTGTAAAGGCATGGTATCCACTAAGCTACAGGAAAACTTGTGATAACTGGTCACTTTATGATTTTTGAGGATAAGGGCGGGTAGGTGCTCTCTAAATTAAAATATTATTTTTAAGAAAATGCTATTTGATTCATTTGATACAGGTTGGACAGATGAAGGGCACTCCATCTTTCCTTGCTGGTGCATGAAGAATACGTACGCAACACGCATGAGAATACGCATGCGAATGAGAATAAGCATATATGCATGAGATATGCACACCAATGACATGGTGACTTTTTCTATAATAATGTTATCCTTTGGCACATAGATGCGATTCACATTTGCTCTTGGCTCTACTGACGATATCTGTGCACCCCACTGATCTCTATATACTAACTTAGTATATAGCAATCAGTAATGTGAGCTCTAGATACTCTCAATATCAAATAGAATATACAAAGCACTTCTGCTTTACACGGAATAATGACTGTTTTTTTATTATAAAAAACTGCCACTTGCTTAAGCTAGCACTTTTAAATTGCACTGGTAGTATTTTTATTTATTTATGATTATATTTATTTGGGGCGGTTATTCATTGTATACATTCAATTACAATAATTTTTAATTTCAAGATTTTAGATAACCACCCAGGATAGATACAATCAGAAATATGACAAGCACCAGTTATTTACACGTGGTCTAATACACATACACTTGTGGTCCGTGCTACATTACAGTGATATACAGACTTCTCTACATGCCCTCTCAATTCCCAAGCAGAACGCGTGGACATACAACACACGCACACACGCACGCGCGCACGCACATACACATATATATCTGTATATGTTAATATGTGTATATATATAATATATATACATATAAATCAGGAGCGTCTATTGGCCAGTATTCG
>NW_014577068.1:843449-849661 GCF_000485595.1 Priapulus caudatus | reverse complement strand
TTTGTGTGTATATATATATTATATATATATATATATATATATATATAATATATATATATATATATGTAATATGTACACAGTAGGTGAGATACTTGCCCGAAATAATGGGATGCCGATATAACAACCGTCGACACCCGTGATGGGTTTTGCCGCCAGAGTAAAGCCAAAGGCATTAGCAGCTGGATGGGCGAATTTGAGCAAAACTTGCAGTAGATGGAATTTGGAGCATTGTTGTATTATCTTAACGGAAGAGTGTCTTTACAAGCTATAGTCGGTAGAGGTGTAGTATCATAGAGAAGTAAAAAGGAGGGAGAGGAAATGTTAGAATCCCATTGAGATACAATCGTTTTACATTATATTTTTTTGCCATTTAATATTTTAACTCCTAATTATTAATTATATTAAATTATTATTATTAAATGTTTCTAATGTTATTCTGATATTTAATATAGTTTGTCTTCACTTATATATCTGTATTTTATTAAATACTCTAGGGTGATAGTTGCAATTGCAAATAGGCTCAGTCGTAGAGTTATAGTATCATAGATGGTTGTTAAAGGCGGCAGAGGACTGGTACAATCTTATTACGTCTATTTTATTTATTTAATATTTCAATTTCTAATGTTCCCTAATGCTATTCTGTTACTTATTATTTGTCTACATTCACATATATGTATTTTTCTTAAATATTCTAGGAAAAAATTTCCCTTACAAATCGGCTCAGTCGGTGGAGCCCTAGTATAATAGATGTTTTGTTAAAAGAGAATGAGAGTAGGCCTATACTCGTTGGAATCCCACCGGGGGCCGATCGTTTGGTGTTTCAATTTTTTCCATCTAAAAATTGGAATAGTGAAATTCATAATGATCCTCATAATAATAATAATAATAATAATAATAATAATAATAATAATAATTGCCTAAGAGAGCCCGAAACGGGCATTACACAGAATATATATATATATAAATTATATATATGTATATTAAACTGCGAGGCTACGCCTACGATGACGACGCTACATGGCGCACGGGATACGCCGTCCCTTGGCAAGAAGTCCTGTTGATCGGACGCACAGCTTATGCTTGAGACGGACGCAGAGAAATCTGTTGCTTGATTAGGCCATAGCTTGGGCTATGCCTAGGCCATGATGTGATGAACTAGCTTTGGGTAAAGCTTAGGTAGTTTAGCCTTTTTAGCCGAAAGGCACTGAGGGTGGTCAAGCAGGAGTTGTTTTGCGCCCTGCAGTGGTTCTTTTACTGCCATTTTACGTGGTCATTCCAGCACGGGAGATTCAGTCTCCAATGTTGAGAGCCAGGTTTTTACACCTTGAGAAAATCACTGCCCGCGGGCCGGGGTTTTGAACTCACAGCCTTCAGTGCACAGTGAACGAGCGCCCACTGGCCACGGAGGCTCTCTTAATGATCCATGTTATTCTGTTAATGTAACATTGTTTGTCTCCGTTTTATTAAATACACTAGGGAAAATTGCAATTGCAAATTGGCTTAGTTTGTAAAGGCATGGTATCACCACTAAGCTACAGGAAAACTTGTGATAACTGGTCACTTAATGATTTTTGCGAGGATAAGGCGGGTAGGTGCTCTCGATACATTAAAATATTATTTTTAAGAAAATGCTATTTGATTCATTTGATACAGGTTGGAGCAGATGAAGGGCACTCCATCTTCTTGCTGGTGCATGAAGAATACGTACCAACAGCGCATGAGAATACGCAATGCGAATGAGAATAAGCATATATGGCATGAGAATATGCAAAACCAATGACATGGTGACTTTTTCTATAATAATGTTATCCATTGGACATAGATGCGATTCACATTTGGCTGCTTGGCTCTACTGACGATATCTGTGGCAAGCCCCACTGATCTCTAAACTAACTTAGTAATTATGGCAATCAGTACTGTGAGCTCTAGATACTCTCAATATGCAAATAGAATATCACAAAGCACTTCTGGCTTATACTACGGCATTTAATAATGACTGTTTTGTTTATTATAAAAAACTGCCACTGTTGCTTAAGCTAGCACTTTTAAATTGGCACTGGTAGTTTTTATTTATTTATGATTATCTTTATTTGGGAGCGTTATTCTATGTTATACATTCAATTACAATAATTTTAATTCTCAAGATTTTAGATAACGCACGCAGGATAAATACAATCAGAAATATGACTAAGCAGCGCAGTTATTTACTACGTGGTCCTATACAGCATACAACTTGTGGTCCCGTGCTAGCATTACAGGAATATACAGATTCTCGTACATGCCCTCTCTAAATTCCCAAGCCGAACGCGTGGACATAACAACACAGCGCCACACGCAGCGCGCACGCACCCATACACATATATACTGTATATGTGTAAATGTGTATATAATATAATATATTACTATAATCAGGAGGTCTACTTGGCAGTATTCGTATATAAACATAAACAAGCACCTAATATATAATATATATTATATTCCCTGTAGCGCTCTTGTGGCATATTATTTTTCATAATAAAGGCTATTTATCGGTTATTAATAGTGTTGTTGTTAGTAGTCGGCATGGCATGTTTGCAGTACACGTTTGTAGAGACATAGTTCATTATTTTTAGAGCGTGCCAAATAATCACACTAAGAAACGGCCAGTCTTACATTCCGTAAGCAAAATACATGAGTATTGTTTACTGAGCACATTCAGGCTTATATCGATCGTTTATCAGAAGCTTGCGAATACTGTAGCTCACCATGGTCTGTTTCGTAATGTATATCGTGGTCAAAAGTAACAAGGAACTTAATAGTATTATTTGAGTAAGCTGGGTGTTTATCATCAATCTAGTACACTGAGGCAACACTAAAGCAATTGCTACCGCACAGGTGTGGCGAGTGCTGAACACAATATTAATACTGCAGTTTTGAGTATGCTTGGTATGGGGACATCAAATAGCGCCGATGTCCGTAGTTGTGCACCACAGGTCAAAGTGTTCACAGAGTTATTTCCACAAAGTCCATAACTGCTTTGTCCAATCATATCCTCTGCTCTTTTCATGAAACGCAATTCAGCTGGCAACTTCTCTTAACTGAACCTACGTGCGCACGAACGTTCAAAACCACTCGCTTCGGAGACACCATATAGGTACTTCTTAAGAGCTCCGTCTGCCCTGCAGAATCGCATCCAGGGGTCTTTGCGTACATTTAGCTCCAGATTTCAGGCCAATATTCCGCTATTAGGTGGGTCATAGTGAATCACTTCTGACGCAGTCCAGATTCCATGGTGCTGTAACGACACCTGTCCCACATATATGTGATCAGGCAGGTTCAACATAGGCTGGACTAATGCGCAAATGAGTCCATGGCAAAGAGCGCATCTACACAAATAACATAAATAATGCTTCTCTGTTAGGTACGTTAGTTAGACATGCGGATAACCAACAGTTACTTGGTGAAGTTAACGCTTCTTTTCGCATCATCGAACTGTTATGCTTATTGATGTGCGACTATAGAAACCTCATTACTTATATATGTTATAAATGCAAATACGAGTCATGTGTTTATAGATGGGTCTCTACACCCCGCCCCCCGGCGAGTTATACTATGGCTAGATCCAGGGCATGGATGTAATGGGCCATTTTAAACGGCATCACCACACTATGTTTTAAAGCCATTCAAGCACTTAGGACTAGGAAAAAAATACAATAAGCTATTTTAGTACATCCCCATGGCAAATATGTTTACACTTCTATGGCAGATTCTGTATTCACTGCCTTTAGGCAATCTATGTTCAGCAGCTATCTATTGTCACAAAGGATATGTAATGCTGAAAAATTGTGATTAGAATTGTGAGTATAGATTGAGTGTAGATATGGAGTAAACTAAATATATATTAGGGTAACAGACTCCACAACAGCGGTTATGGGTGTAAATGGGCGCGCGCTCTGTTAGTGCAGGGGTACAACTTTACTGTTGAAGAGCTACGTTTATACACGAAAAGATCAGGATTTATTTTATTTTGTCATAAATCATGATTGCACTTTCAATGAAAATCAACTGATTAGGAATTATAATTGGTCAGTTGGCTAAAAAAAGATTGAACAAATGTTTAAGATGTTCTGGGGCGGATTCATCAACGTTGCGTAAAAGTGTATTGCGTACGCAAAAGGTCGTAGGTGGATTCATCATTAGTCGATAGTGTCCCTGCATTTTCGTTTGTATGATGCATTCAAGCACATGCATGAAGCCATGCGACACGTACACGTGGCGTGCGTGGCGTGTGCAGTACACGTGCGTGGCGTGCGTGTAGCACGTACACGTTGCGTGCGGAGCGTGTGCTAGCGTACACGTGGCGTGCGTGCATGTGCATGCTGGCACGTACGTGTGTGCCGTACAGTGCGCTTCGTGCGTACGTACACGCAGTGCGTGTCGTGGCGTGTGTTACGTACACGGGCGCGGCGTGCGTCGTGTGCGTGATGTGCGTGCGTGTGTGCACCGTACACGTGCGTGGCGTGCTTGTGCACGTGTGCGTGGCGTGCGTGTGGCACAGTCACGTGGCGTGCATATAATATAAACATAAATAAGCACTAATATATAATATATATTATATTCACTGTACCTCTTGTGGCAGTATTTATTCATAATAAAGCTATTTATCGGTTATTATAGTGTTGTTGTTAGTAGTCGGCATGGCATGTTTGCAGTAACGTTTGTAGAGAATAGTTCATTATTTTAGAGCGTGCCAAATAATACACTAAGAACCCAGTCTACATTCCCTAAGCAAGAATACAGATATTGTTTACTGACACATTCAGCTTATATACGATTCAGTTTATCAGAAGCTTGCGAATACTGTAGCTCACATGGTTTGTTTCGTAATGTATATCGGTGCTCAAAAGTAACAAGGAACTTTAATGTATTATTGAGTAGCTGGGTGTTATCATCATCTAGTACACTGAGCAACACTAAAGCAATGCTACGCACAGGTGTGGCGAGTGCTGAAACAATATTTAATACAGTTGAAGATGCTTGGTTGGGGACATCAATAGCCCGATGTCCTAGTTTGCACCACAGTGCAAAGTGTTCACAGTTATTTTCCACAAAGTCATAACTGCTTTGTCCAATCATATCCTCTGCTCTTTTCAGAACCAATTCAGCTGGACAACTTTCCTTAACTGAACACGTGCCACGAACTTTCAAAAACCACTCGGCTTCGAAAACACCATATAGGTACTTCTTAAGAGCTCCGTTCTGTAGGAATCGATCCAGGGGGTCTTTGCGTACATTTGCTCCAGATTTCAGGCCAATATTACTGCTATTGGGTGGTGCATAGTGAATCACTTCTGAACCAGTCCAGATTCCATGGTGACTGTAACCACACCTCCACACATATATGTGATCAGCAGGTTCCAACATAGCTGGACTAATGCCATGAGTCCATGCCAGAGCCATCTACAAAATACATAAAATAATGCTTCTTGTTAGGTACTTAGTTAGACATGCCGGATACACACACACATTACTTTGGTGAAATTAACCTTCTTTTTCATCATCGAACTGTTATGCTTATTGATGTGCGACTATAGAAACCTCATTACTATATATGTTATAAATGCAAATACGAGTCATGTGTTATAGATGGGTCTCTCACCCCCCCCCCCGAGTTATACCTATGGCTAGATCCAGGCATGGATGTAATGGCATTTTAAACCATCACCACACCTATGTTTTAACCATTCAACACTTAGGACTACTAAGCTATTTAGACATCCCCATGGCAAATATTGTTATACACTTCTATGGCAGATTCTTATTACTCCTTTCAGCAATCTATGTTCACACTATATTGTCACAAAGGATATGTAATGCTGAAAATGTGATTAGATTGTGAGTATAGATTGAGTGTAGATAGTGAGTAAACTAAAATATATTAGGGTAACAGACTCCACAACACGGTTATGGGTGTAAATGGCTGCGCGCATGTTAGTGCAGGGGTACAACTTTACTGTTGAGAACTACGTTTATACACGAAAGATAGGAATTTATTTTATTTTCATAAATCATGATCACTTTCATGAAAATCAACTGATTAGGAATTATAATTGGTCGTTGGCAAAAATTGAAACAAATGTTTAAATGTTCTGGGGCCGGATTCATCAACGTTGCGTAAAGTGTATTGCGTACACCGAGTTTCTACGAAGTACGTACGCAAAGCTCGTAGGTGG
>NW_014577068.1:836464-843439 GCF_000485595.1 Priapulus caudatus | reverse complement strand
ACAAATTGTAAATTGACCAAAATACAAAAACGACGGCGGCGGCCATCTTGAATTCCAAGAAATGCTCAACGTTGCACAGGTAGCAACCAAGCTAAATCAGCTCTCCTAACTATATAGAACACATTTCCATGAAAAAAGTTCAAAGTAATTAACATTGCAGGGTCAACATATAGGAGATATAGGGCCGGCAAACCGACTATTAGCTGAGACGGCCGCAGAGAAATCTTGTTGCTTGATTACCATAGCTTGGGCTATAGCTAGCCATGATGTGTGACCTAGCTTGGGTAAAGCTAGGTAGTTTAGCCTTTTTTAGCCGAAAGGCACTGAGGGTGGTGACAGCAAGAGTTTTTTTGCGCCCTCAGTGGTTCTTTTACTGCCATTTTACGTGGTCATCCGAGCCACGGGAGATTCAGTCTCCGGGGTTTGAACTCACAGCCTTCAGTGCACAGTGTACGAGGCCCACTGGGCCACGGAGGCTCTCTTAATGATTCTCATGTTATTCTGTTAATTAACATTGTTTGTCTCCGTTTTATTAAATACACTAGGGGAAAATTGCAATTGCAAATTGGCTTAGTTTGTAAAGGCATGGTATCCCACTAAGCTACAGGAAAACTTGTGATAACTGGTCACTTAATGATTTTTGAGGATAAGGGCGGGTAGGTGCTCTCTAAATTAAAATATTATTTTTAAGAAAATGCTATTTGATTCATTTGATACAGGTTGGACAGATGAAGGGCACTCCATCTTTCCTTGCTGGTGCATGAGGAATACGTACGCAGAACGCATGAGAATACGCATGAGAATACGCATGAGAATGAGAATAAGCATATATGCATGAGAATATGCAAAACAAATGACATGGTGACTTTTTCTTATAATAATTAAATGTTATCCATTGGACATAGATGCGATTCACATTTGCTCTTGGCTCTACTGACGATATCTGTGCAACCCACTGATCTCTATATACTAACTTAGTATATAGCAATCAGTACTGTGAGCTCTAGATAGACTCTCAATATCAAATAGAATATACAAAGCACTTCTGCTTTACAAGGCAAATAATGACTGTTTTTTTAATTATAAAAAAATGCCACTTGCTTAAGCTAGCACTTTTAAATTGCACTGGTAGTATTTTATTGATTTATGATTATATTTATTTGGGGCATTATTCATGTATACATTCAATTACAATAATTTTTAAATTCAAGATTTTAGATAACCACCCAGGATAGATACAATCAGAAATATGACAAGCACCAGTTATTTACACGTGGTCTAATACACATACACTTGTGGTCCGTGCTACATTACAGTGATATACAGACTTCTCTACATGCCCTCTCAAATTCCCAAGCAGAACGCGTGGACATACAACACACGCACACACGCACGCACGCACATACACATATATATCTGTATATGTGTATATGTGTATATATATATATATATACATATAATCAGGAGTCTATCAATATTCTATATAAACATAAATAAGCACTAATATATAATATATATTATATTCACTGTACCTCTTGTGGCAGTATTTTTTTCATAATAAAGCTATTTATCGGTTATTATAGTGGTTGTTGTTAGTAGTCGGCAGGCATGGCATGTTTTGCAGTACACGTTTGTAGAGAATAGTTCATTATTTTAGAGCGTGCAAATAATACACTAGAACCCAGTCTACATTCCTAAGAGCAAGAATACCAGATATTGTTTACTGACAACATTCAGGCTTATATACGATTCAGTTCTATCAGAAGCTTGCGAATACTGTAGCTCACCCATGGTTTGTTTCGTAATGTATATCGGTGCTCAAAGTAACAAGGAACTTTAATGTATTATTGAGTAGCTGGGTGTTATCAATCATCTAGTACACATGAGCAGCACTAAAGCAATGCTTACGCACCCAGGTGTGGGCGAGTGCTGAACACAACATTTAATAGCAGTTGAAGATGCTTGGTTGGGGACATCAATAGCCCGATGTCCTAGTTGCAACCACAGTGCAAAGTGTTCACGTTATTTTCCACAAAGTCATAACTGCTTTGTCCAACTCATATCCTCTGCTCTTTTCAGAACACAATTCAGCTGGCAACTTTTCCTTAACTGAACACGTGCGCAACGAAACTTTCAAAAACCACTCGGCTTCGGAGACACGCCATATAGGTACTTCTTAAGAGCCCGTTCTGTACGGAATCGATCCAGGGGGTCTTTGCGTACATTTGCTCCAGATTTCAGGCCAATATTACTGGCTATTCAGGTGGTGCATAGTGAATCACTTCTGAACCAGTCCAGATTCCATGGTGACTGTAACCACACCTCCACACATATATGTGATCAGCAGGTTCCAACATAGCTGGACTAATGCCATGAGTCCATGCAGAGCCATCTAAACAAAATACATAAAAATAATGCTTCTTGTTAGGTACGTTAGTTAGACATGCCGGATACCACACACATTACTTGGGAAATTAACCTTCTTTTTCATCATCGAACTGTTAATGCTTATTGATGTGCGACTATAGAAACCTCATTACTATATATGTTATAAATGCAAATACGAGTCATGTGTTATTAGATGGGTCTCTCACGCCCCCCCCCCGAGTTATACCTATGGCTAGATCCAGGCATGGATGTAATGGCATTTTAAACCATCACCACACCTATGTTTTTAACCATTCAACACTTAGGACTACTAAGCTATTTTAGACATCCTCATGGCAAATATTGTTATACACTTCTATGGCAGATTCTTATTACTCCTTTCAGCAATCTATGTTCACACTATATTGTCACAAAGGATATGTAATGCTGAAAATGTGATTAGAATTGTGGTATAGATTGAGTGTAGATAGTGAGTAAACTAAAAATATATTAGGGTAACAGACTCCACAACACGGTTATGGTGTAAATGGCGCGCGCAGTTTTAGTGCAGGGGTACAACTTTTACTGTTGAGAACTACGTTTATACAGAAAGATAGGAATTTATTTTATTTTTCATAATCATGATCACTTTCATGAAAATCAACTGATTAGGAATTATAATTGGTCGTTGGCAAAATTGAAACAAATGTTTAAATGTTCTGGGGCGGATTCATCACAACGTTGCGTAAAGTGTATTGCGTACGCAAAAGCTCGTAGGTGGGATTCATCATTGTGATAGTGTCCTCATTTTCGTTTGTATGATTGCATTCAACACTCATGAAAGCAGCGACACGTACACGTGCGTGCGTGCGTGTGCACGTACACGTGCCGTGCGTGCGTGTGCACGTACACGTGCGTGCGTGCGTGTGCACGTACACGTGCGTGCGTGCATGTGCATGCGTGCACGTACGTGTGTGCACGTACACGTGCGTTCGTGCGTACGTACACGTGCGTGCGCGTGCGTGTGTACGTACACGGGCGCGCGTGCGTGCGTGTGCATGTGCGTGCGTGTGTGCACGTACACGTGCGTGCGTGCTGTGCACGTGTGCGTGGCGTGCGTGTGCACGTACACGTGCGTGCGTGTACACGTCGTGCGTGTGCACGTACAAGTGCGTGCGTGTGCCGGTACACGTGCGTGCGTGTGCACGTACACGGCTAACTACGACTCGCTTATAACGAAAACAATGCCCAAGCTATGACAAAAGAAGGCGTAAAAACGCCGCCTGTGTAGTATGGTAATTATTTATTTATTTTTTAGTTGAGTAGTAATTTTATAATGTTTTCTCAATCAAATAATGCATTGCTGCGGTATGCTGGAAACACCTGCAGAAATTCGAGTGGTTTACGGCACCTCGTCAGCTCGTGTAGAGTTACGCAAAGGTTTACGTAATTTTAGCTTGATGAATCGGCACCTAAAACGGCCCTCGCTTGCGTACGCGAAATCGTACGAAAATTTACTAAATAGCTGTGTTGATGAATCACAACTAAGCAACGTCGAATGCGTACACAAGATTTACGCAAAATATTTTGCGTACGCAGCTTGATGAATCTACCCTGAATCTTATCCAGTAAGAGGTTTGCTTGTTGTTTAGAAATGCGCACATATGTACGTTTTTGGAAGTTCGTATTATTTAATAACAATTTTTGTACACTCCTGTTATTCACACCATTAACATGATTGGCAAAAATATGATACTTGCAACATTTGGTTCATTACCATGTATCAAGAACAGGCCAATTGCTGTTACACATTGCAGATATTATAACTAGCTTGCATCACGTCTAGGTTGTCTTTTGAGGCCGACAATTAAATCCCGATTTAGAGAAATGCCAGACGTCAGGGCCATGTAGCTAGTGGGGAAGGGGGGGGAGGCAATTGCCGCCCTAGAGAAATGTGGATACATATTACATGGTCAATGGCAGATACCATCCCAGAACACACCATGCACGTGGCTTTGCACCCCAGGCAAAATGGGTTAGCTATGCTCCTGGGAGAGGGATATGATCGAGCACCGATTGCACCAAACTCTGTATAATAAAGCTGGAAAATCTGCTGTTTTAAATGTTTAGTTTGAGTTATTTCGTGTTTTCTACTTCCTAAACGAATGTAAGTTGCAACTTGGTGGTTTATCTTGTTCGTTTCGTGAAATTTGTGATCCATTTAGATTCTAATAACAAAACTGGAATTCTATATCGTAAAGTTTATTTTAACACTGTCTGCATCTGTATCACTGTATGGAGAATAGTTCATTACAGTCCTCCAGGCTCCAGGTGATAGTCAATAGCAGTGCCACCAGTCCACAGTCCAGCCATAGACAGTGCTACCAGTGCTCCGCCTGCACAATCCTAGTTGGGGGGCCTGGCCGGCCGGGAATTTTTTTTTCCCACTTGAGTTCCGGACCCACCATAGATAGTGTTTTGTAATATATGGTTCGTATATATATAGTGTTAGGGTTCGAGTTCGGGTTCGGGTTCGGGTTAGTGATAGGGAGTATTCATTTTACATTGTTGCTTCGAGGAAGTCGAGTGAATGGAGTGCGCTGATTGGCTGTGGTCCGGAACTCAAGTGGGGAAAAAAATTTTGCTGGCCGGCCGGCTCAAGGATAGTTTGGGACCCTGGAACTAACCCTAGCAAAGACCGTTTGATGGAGCTAGTAATAGTACTAGCTCTATAGTCCGAGCCGACGCAGACCCCAGTAATGGGGGTGATGATAAACCCCCACCCTCAGATTAGAAAAGCGGAGTTATAACGTCTGCATTTGCGGACTACTAGCTCTAGTACTATACTATATAGTATTAGTACTAGTAGTAGTAGCTCTGGTACTATAGTAGTAACTAGTAGTAGGAGTACTAGTAGTATAGTAGTCTAGTAGTACTAGTACTAGTAGTAGTAACTAGTACTAGTAGTAGTAGTAGTAGTACTGGGGGGGGGAGGGTAGTAGGTAAGTATAGGTACTATAGTAGTAGGTACTAGGTATAGTAGACTAGTTCTATGAATATGAAGGAATGCAATAATAACACTGGTCATTTCACCTCTAAAGGACAAACGGCAACTGAATGAAGTTATTTACGGGTAAAACTCACGACGTGATGGTAGTGATGGTGTGTTTATAGCGTAGTGGCGCCATCTATCGAACGGCATATGTGCTAGACTGACGTTCGTACGGGCCGTATACCGGTCATGTATAATCACGGGAAATTTGCCCAGGCACAGAGCTCGGCTCGCTGCATGGTAGGCGCGCGTGACGAGACACGTCTCGGTGATGGCAGTCGCCGTGGGCGTGTCTCGACGAAAAATGTTTAAATTCGGTTTTTTACAGAAAACAAAGCACGCCGAGTAGCCAAAAATTTTGTACGAGCATCTCTAGCAAATGTCTAGCTACCTGGGTAGTGAAAGCCGTCCTGCAATGGCCACAACTGCTGTACACACCGATTATATATGGCTTTCGTGTATACCCAAAGGGACCCTTTTAAGGTGTTGGAAAGAGTGCAGCGAAGTTGTGTAAGTGTGCCGCTACGCAGCGTTTTTTTGCGCTTCGCGCGGATATCCGGGCTGCCAATTGTCTAGATACGACCCTTTTCAAGATCACTTGGGTTCAAGGATAGAGATGATGTCCAGATTGAGACCTATGTCATTTTCGTAAATGGGGGGGTCCCGGGTAGGCCCTTTAAAATCGACAGGGGTGTTCTTGAAGGTGTTAATTGTTTGTTCATTTCCACCCAGAAACATTATGTCACTTTACAGGAAGTGTGGAAAAACTGCGTTTAAGCGACACTACTCGCCCGTTTCCGACTTTTTCTCACCATTGCTACACGCGATAATTTCCCGTGATGTTCCTGTGCTGCGGCCCTGAAATGTACGTGCGTATTAGCCTGGTTGGGTTAGGGTTTAGCAGCATAGCAATACATAGCATAGCGATATTTAGATACAATAATGTAACCCAAACCCAGGATATAGGGTTACAACGCGGGCTACGGTTTTCTGTGGAGGAAATTCAGGCTAATGCTCCATTAGGAGTGTTCCCAACTTTGATATCATTATAATGATTAATGATTAATGATTGATAATCCTAATCCTACCCCTAACCCTAACCCAAATGACGTTAAACCACAAACTAATATATGACCAATATATATATATATGGTTATTATGACCATTAATGACATTAAAGAGACTAGGTATGCGTTCAGACCTCAGACCCATCGAAGTGTATTGTGGATAAATGAGGAGCACTCTAAACTGACCAGGCTCTCCGACTGTTACACGGCGGAGGACGTAGTGTTATTAGCGAGATGGGAACTTGTGGCTAGGAACACTCCTAATGGAGTATGACCCGAAATTCAGGGAACCCCTGAGTGAATCACTCAGGGCGGTTTGCTGGTGCGTTTTCAGAGACTAGAACTTCCAAACTGGGTTTATTCTCAACACGAACCTTTCTCCGCTATCTTGGAACTTACTATGTATCACAATACTCTGTATTAAACTAATATAACCTGTTACAAAAATTCGAAGTGACGAGCGGCGAATATACTGAGCGCCATTTCTGT
>NW_014577068.1:826486-836454 GCF_000485595.1 Priapulus caudatus | reverse complement strand
AGTCCAGCCATAGACAGTGCTACCAGTGCTCCGCCTGCACAATCCTAGTTGGGGGGCCTGGCCGGCCGGGAATTTTTTTTCCCCACTTGAGTTCCGGACCCACCATAGATAGTGTTTTGTGATATATGGTTCGTATATATATGGTTGGATTATAGTTAGTGTTAGGGTTCGAGTTCGGGTTCGGGTTAGTGATAGGGAGTATTCATTTTACATTGTTGCTTCGAGGAAGTCGATTGAATGGAGTGCGCTGATTGGCTGTGGTCCAAGTGGGGAAAAAAATTTCGCTGGCCGGCCGGCTCAAGGATAGTTTGGGACCCTGGAACTGTGTTTTGCATATATGTGCTAAACTAATCCGGGATAAAGCCTAAACTAGGCCCAGGCCCCCCCAGCCTATTATTTTCGCAAATGTGCCCCCGCTCCCCGCCTGGCCCATACAAAACAGATTTTAAACAGCACCATTACATGACATCACCTAGATACAATAATGTAACCCAAACACAGGATAGGACAAGACCCTATCCTGTGTTTGGGTTACATTATTGTATCCGTGCGCCGAATCCATAGGCCGGCGCACGCATCCATAGCTGCCAGCGAACAGTCCGGAATTTTAGCGGGGGACACAGAGGGCAGACATTTGGGACGTGGGAGGAACTCGCGACTTAGATAGGGGGGTCGTACAGATGGGAGCGGGGGCGAGAGGGAAGCTTTTGATTTCTCCGTGGTTCCATTTGCGTGTGGTCTTAGGCGTTTTCACTATAAGTTGCAAACATAAAAAGTTGCAAACATAATACAAATCGGACCATTATTTAATGGACAATTTCATAAAATAGTGATACGAAATAGTACGCGGATTGTGCGCCCAGTTACCTCTTTCAAATCATACGCTGTTTAAGAATGGGCATTCGCTGCATTTCCCCGGAGCTCCGCCCACTTTAAAAATAGTGCTAGCATTGTGCCAGTGGTATCCTGAGTGTACGAACGAGTTAGTATTTTGATTTCCGATTTTCGATGACAGCAGTAAGGCGAAAGTGCAGCATTTCAATACACCTTACTTCATTAGCATTATATATAGTATCTAATGATTTCCTGACAGCTTCTTTTTCTATATATTGTAGCGGTGGCACCGGACCCTCGGGTTCCTAGCAGGGTGGCTCACTGGGAACCAGAGTGTGGGTGATCTGTGTTTGTGACTGTATAATTATTTGTGATGTCTGCTGTTTATTAGTGTGCGTTTTCGTGTTGTTTTGCCGGCTCATCAATTAACGATGTAGATAGTCGAGTCCCTGCATGGGGGCAGCCATGTTGGGTTAGCCACTCCCTCCAGCGGCCGTGAGTGGCGCTGGCCGTGTAAACAGCTAGGCCAGTGCCGTGTGGACACACGGTAGTTCTAGGCGGGAATCGGTTGAGGGAGGACTAGTGTTGCAGTTCGTCCTGGTAGCCGAGTGAGGAAGGACTCGTCAGGTAGTAGCCACGTCCACTCTGTGCGTATGCATGTTGTGGAGTGGCCTGTGAGCTGTGTGTGTGGCGGGTTATGGTGACAATTAGCGTACGAGCACCAGTGGTGAGGTACTGTACCGGTCACGGGCGTTTGGCGTGTGCCTTGCCTCATGGGTGAGAGAGACAGGCGCGTCGGTTAATTGGTGAGTAGGCACTGTCGTATTGTCCTTGTCGTTGTGGGGTGCGTGAATAATACAGTACTATTAGTAGTCGAATATTAAACAGGTTGGTTTAATATTCCTAGGCTAGAGTGCGGGTATTGAGAAGTATTAACTCTCGTGCACGGCTGCACGAGAGGAGAGGCCGCCGGTTACTGTAGGCCTATGCCCGGCTGCGTTCGTAGTTTATTCTACTTGTTTAACCTCTGTGCTTACCCGGGGTGTGCACTCGTTATTCAACGTAACGTATAAGGCCGGCAGACGGGGGTGGGGTTCCCCCGTTGTGGTGTGTGATGCCCCTCGTCTGGCATGGTTGACTAACGCTACGACGCACCGAACCGGAACACGGCAGAACAGGTTATTGCGGGAGCGCAGTAGCTTCGAAGCGCTCGAGTGGCTAGCGGGGTCCGGGAGGCGACGATCACGGCCAGTACAACGTCTCCGGGCACAACGGGTGAGTGATATACCTAAGGTTGTGAGCTAGCCATTTTAGTGTGGACTGGTGACGCCATCGGGTGTCGCCGGAAAGCACGAAACGCTACAATATAAACAATTAATACATTATCTGGCATCTCTATCATCTATGTGATCTTGCCTTATATCATATGCAACCCTTGTCCGCAAATTCAGATGTTATAACTCCGCTTTGCTAATCTGAGGGTGCGGGTTTATCATCACCCCCATTACTGGGGTCTGCGTCGGCTCAGACTAATGCCCCACTGCCATTGTCATTGTCAGTATGAGGAACTAGCTAGAGTAAATAAATTGCTTGCTATATAAGCAGGGGTTGTCTAGTAATAGTATAGGGGTATTCTAACCCTAGCAAAGACCGTTTGTTGGAGCTAGTAATAGTACTAGCTCTATAGTCCGAGCCGACGCAGACCCCAGTAATGGGGGTGATGATAAACCCGCACCCTCAGATTAGCAAAGCGGAGTTATAACGTCTGCATTTGCGGACTACTAGCTCTAGTACTATACTATATAGTATTAGTACTAGCAGGAGTAAGATAATATAGGATATCGGTTTGAAGAGCAGATTCACCGACCACGTGGTACGTTACACGTCAATAGAAATGGCGCTCGAACTATCCGCCGCTCGTCACTTCGAATTTTTGTAACAGGTTATATTAGTTTAATACAGAGTATTGTGATACATAGTAAGTTCCAAGATAGCGGAGAAAGGTTCGTGTTGAGAATAAACCCAGTTTGGAAGTTCTAGTCTCTGAAAACGCACCAGCAAACCGCCCTGAGTGATTCACTCCGGGGTTCCCTGAATTTCCTCCACAGAAAACCATAGCGACGCGTTGTATATTATTGACATTGTATCTAAGCGATATTAGGTCTATTAGGTGATATATAATTATAATATCATAACTATGGATTGATCCTTGATAAAATAATATGTCAGTCCTTACCTTCATTCATTGGAAAATTTGCCCGTACGTTCCTGGCAAATTCAAACGATGTTTGTTGCTGTTGTTGTTATTCCGACCTGATTGAAATCATTGATTGCATTCCGGTTATTTGTGACTCTGTGGCGCCATCTTTTGGCGCTTTGCGTTGCTTCTGGTGCAACTTAAAGGGACAGTAGCCTCTAGGATTTTACTGCATACAACTGTACTTACTGTATAACAAATCTTCTACACCCGTATTTGTCACAGAACTTAATTAATTATTTCACAGTCAACGCTACGAATTTGAACGGCGCCATGACACCCGCGACCGTGCTGCCACCCTGAAAAAGTTGCGTATTTGCATTTTTATTTTGCCAGGTAACATGGACCGAGGGCTAAATCAACAAAAGTGCAAATTATATTATACGCTAAAATGCTATTTAACCGAACGATATTCATTTTAGGGCAAATTTATCTCATATTTACTGAAATATATGTCGTTTTATAGATATGTAACAATCCTTTTGCTTTTAATGAATAATATAAGAATACCTCCGGTCGTAGCCCTTGGCTGGGGGAAGTGGTTTTGGCAACTTCTCAATCGTGCGTTTTGAGTGGCGCCACCGTCGTTGTAATCAAACTGTAGTCGTTAGTTTTAAAGCATTTTTTAAATTTCTAATGGTGATTGAACCAATGAATCGTTTTTGTAGCCGGCAATTTAACCCTAAATTAGCTGAAAATAACCTAGAACTAGAGGTACTGTCTTTAACTCTTGATTTGTTTAAAGAATAGGTTAAAACTTTTTAGAATTGAAAATAAAAAACATCTTAGAATTTTGATACAAATAATATATTTGCTATTTTTCTTATTTGTTAGTTATGACATAATGTAAATATTTGGCTATAATAACCACTATAGAATACAGCATTATAATATGATATAGATTATTATATATATTATATATTCTATATAATATTATTCTTTTTTCTATCATTATAATATGCTCTCATATGGCATATGGATACACCAGTGCTATCGCTTCCACGTCTCTCTAAGTATTACTAACAAATGGCAAAGTGACCATACACGTAGATGTCTGTAACGGTTCAAGAATGACATTATTTTACTGAAAATCGACGTTAATTTTTAGAACGCATTTCCGCAATATCGATATTGATGTTCACGGGTGATTAGATGGGAAATTTCAAATTTCCATCAGCACTTTTTGGGGGGGCACTGGGGGTGCTGAGAGCCGACCGGAAGTATATATTCCCGATTTTCTATAAGGGGTTTTTCATATGCTCTTTTTGGTATAAATCTGGTTGTTTTTGTCATACTTTTTTGCACAATTTTAGCGTTTCTTAGTAAAATATACGTTTTATCAAAAATTCAGGGGGGAGAATGTCCAGGCTGTGTAGTCTGTCAGTGGGCGCGTCGTTAGCACAGGGGCGTCGCACCTTACTAGAATTTTAGGGCAAGGGTATTTTGCTATGGTAAATCTGCCACGGTAACCCTATGTGAGGGACATGTATCATAGCACAATTTAGTTAGTAGTATTTTAGTCTTTGGTGTTCCCCAAAGATAAAAAATACTAAACTCAACAGTGCAGGGGCGTAATCCCGTGGGGGGGATGCATCCCCCGCTCTTGAGGAGGGTGGGATAGCTGTAACAATATCCCTCCTGAGATTCAAAAATAAAAAAAAATAAAGAATAGGCCACAAAGTATGGTGACCGAACATACAAAAAACGTGAATATTGCTGAGAAACTTGCATGCTTACCTGTGTTTTAATACATGTATATTACTATATATTATGTAACCTACTGTGTCGCTCTCTGAAAATCATGAAAAAAGTGTTTTTAATCTAACTTGTAAGGGTTGAGTCTAGGGTTGAGATAGGGTCATCAGGAATGAGAATATGGCCAGTATGCTCAAGGATTGCAGGAAAAATGGCTTAAATATTTCAATTTTTGGGGGGCATGCTCCAGACCCCTAGCTACTGGCAATGCCTTACGGCCGCAGGCCCTGCCTGCGGCAGCCAAGGTTATTTCGCCCGCGCTATCGCCGATCTCGCTCCCACTCCTCGTGTGATTTACGTCCCTGCACAGTGATATTATTGTGATGAGTTGTTTAAGTAATGTTGCCTCCGAAGTGCAAGAAATTGCATCGAAGCAGTGTATATTTCAACAATAATTTCTGGAGGGAGGTCCCCCGGACCCCCCCCTTCCCTAACAGGAGCGGGACACCCCTGAGGAGGAAACCGCTTCTGATAGTTTATATGAAAGAGTCCAAATTGATTGCTTTTAGATTGCAAACTTTTTAACATTCGCACACAGTGGGGGGGTAACCTCCTCCAACACCCCTCTCTCGGGCGCTTACATTGCCCTTGAGACTCACGTGATTAGCCCCCCCCATAGAAATTCCACATATGGATCCACCATCCCAGGAAAGTATCATTAACTTTTATAGTAGAATTATTTACTTAATAATGAGATCATTAAGTTAAGAGTGCGAGTATTAACTTATTTTTACTATCACTTGGGCATTGATCTTAATTCATCTCGAATGATCGATGAACTTAATAGTCAATATTAAAGAGGTTAAGAATCACTGGAGATAATGTCGAACTCTTAATAATGTTAAAATATTATTTCGTTTGTCATCATCTTTGATCACAAGTTAATGCTCACCTTCAACCTGAAATAGGATCACAGACAATTTTATGGCTTAATCTTAAGTCTGTGTGTCATTATTCTTTGATTACTAAGTTTGGCTCAACATTAGAGACACCATTTTTGGAAATATGTGAAGATATTTGGTGGAACCATGCAGATACATTAAATTTTTGCGCGGGCCAAAATTCAATAACGGTGTGATTCACAACAAGTGGATAATATCAGTGATGAAGAAATAATCGGGAGGGTCGGGGGGCGTGATATTTTTTCCGTACGACTAATTAATGCGTAAATCGCCACCACCCATAAACGGTATGTTGGGCTTGTGTTATAAGATAGCCGAGTTCGTCTACGTTGTTACATAATAACTGTGCATATTGCCAGGTTAACTGTGTACTGGACTACTGTCGGCAGTGAGCGTGATACGGTAAAATACACGGCGTCGGTGTCTGGTCGAACTGCATTTCTGGACGTCGATTCGCGCTGGCAAATTTTATTGGTGATCTGTGTATGTTGGAGTACTTATTTAAGAATCGATTATGAAGTGAGTGATTTGATCTTAATTTAGTATGCAGATATTAGAAATGGCGGCGGCGAATTCATTAACTTTAATGTGCAATCATTTACTCTGTAAGAATCAAATATTAATGCGGCCGCGATTTACCATTATTTAATGTTCCAATCTTATCTTTAAGAATCAACTATTAAATGCGGGCGAAATTACCATAACTTTAATGTTCAATCATTATCTTTAAGAATCAAACTTTAAATGCGGCGAAGTACCATTAACTTTAATGTTCAATATTATCTTTAGATAAACTATGAAATGCGGCGAAGATTACTTAATTGAATTTCAATCATTATCTTTAAGAATCAATATTGGACAGTTGATGATCAGTATTATTTAGGCTTCAATCATTAAAGGTAATATTTCTCTTAGTTAATGATACCTGTGTGGCTGGCGTGTTGTGTGGGTGGGGGGTTGACCTCGTTGTATTAAATCTCTGGGATCCAAAGAAAAAAATAACCTTAGAATTCACAAACATTGCACTTGCAATTTTAATTTTGTTTAATTCCCTCAAAAACGGCTATCTTGAAGGTTCTAAATTGCTAAAATCCAAGAGCTTCCGGGGTCTCTGCCCCCTGGACCCCGGGCAAGAGCTCTGCCCCTGGTGAGATCACCAGGGGCCCTAGGACGGCCCCCTGGACCCGACCCGTTAAGTCCTTCGCGCTAGGGCGCTCGCGGTGTGCGCTACTCGCGCACACTCTTCGTATACTTTGCGATGTAACAGCGAAGTCATCCCCCCCCCCCCCAACAACTGAGGACCTCTCTACGCCACTGATGGTGTAACTGATGAAACTGGCAAATGTATGCAACAATAGATGTGTACTGAATTCAATGAGCAAATATCCATATATCAAGTTCAAGTTCAGTCCGTAGATTGCACTATTCCGAAAACTGTTATGACTTTCAATCTATGACCCAATTTGACCCAGTTTCCATCGATCCTGTCTCAGGGCGCACCATGAAGCATGCACGCCCTGCTGTTAGAATTCTCACGTTTGTTCTCTGTGCAAAGACAACTATAGTATCCCGCCTAACCAGTAATATAATATGCCGAATTAATACTCATCTAGTTTATATGTTATTATTTGTGTAGTAAAGTTTCTCTAATGAAACTTTTATTTTAAAATGACTGCCGATCAATTATCATATACCAGTGAGCGTACCATTTCGGTTTTATCATGAACGATTTTTTAGTCTAATAATTTACGAATTTTACAGTCGTCGGTGTTTTGTCGAACTTTTAATTATCTGTGAAATTGCATCACAGGGAAAGTAGAAACGGTGAGCAGATTACAAGTAATAGTCGGGTAATATTGGGTCAAAGATTCAGCCCTGAAAAACATATATAAGCACAACTAGGTTGGGTATATGTGTTGTACGTATACTTCAATATAATTAAAGCCTATTTACGTATCCCGGGACAAAATGATGGATACTAAATCAGAAATTACACGATTACGATAGTGATGTATGGTGATAAAAATATAGAAGTTATGATAGCGCAAGGAAGCCATGTATACTGGCTAGCAGCAAAATTGCTGTACAGTGCTTCCCTCTCGTGGAACATGTTGCAGAATACATCTATTCGGCTGTGTGTCACTAGCTGATCTCGTGCACGTGTATACATGACCGCTTACATCGGCATGCGTGAGTAGGGACGTGTTAGTGGATGATGAACTATACGTGCGTGTTTTTACATCTACATATTGTGATCCTTTACAGATGCATATTGTAATCCTGTAATGAAGCCATGAACAAATATTTTCTTTTCCCACCCCACTGTTGTCGTGCTTGGCATGACGTGGTCGCATCGCCTACAAACTAACAAATAAATTACAGATACGATATTTAACTGTACTCTGTAGCGCTTACCAAAATATCTATACGAGTATTTAAACTTAAAATAACAAAAAAAAATTCACAAAAATATGATTAACTCATGAGACTAAAAGATAAGATAAGATAAGATAAGATCAGATAAGAGTTTATTTTATCACTTTCAATATCAGCAGATACAAAGATTTTTTAACAAAATATAAATAACGTGCAGTGAAGGGATGGCGAAAAGACCATACGGTCATCTAGTCAGCCAACCCTTAGAGAAATTAATTAAATATAAAGGCGTCTGTCATAAGAATACGATGTATGATGAGAAATATTTGAACAAAATGTTTGTATGATAACAATACAACAAAAGCAAAATTGAACATAATTGGAAATATACAAAATATGTTGGACACATATAAATGAAATATATGTAGTAATCAGTACAGTACAGTAATCGAATATTTACATTTTAGCGTTCTTAGTAAAATATACGTTTTATCAAAAATTCAGGGGGAGATGATTCCAGTGCTGTAGTTGTCAGTGGGGCGTCGGTAGCACAGGGGGCGGTCGCACCTCCTAGAATTTTCAGGGCAAGGGTATTTTAGCCTAGGTAACTCTGCACGGGTAACCCTAGTGAGGACATGTACATAGCACAAATTTAGTAGTAAGTATTTTAGTCTTTGGTGTCCCCAAAGATAAAAATACTCAACTCAACAGTGCAGGGGCGTAAATCCCGGGGGGATGGGGGGATGCATCCCCCCGCTCTTGGAGGAGGGGGGATGGGGGGATGCATCCCCCCGCTCTTGGAGGAGGGGAGGATGGCCTGTACAAATATCCCCCCTAAAATTCAAAAAAGAAGAAAAGAATAGCCAAAAAGTATGGTTGCAAACATACAAAAACACGTGAAATTGTGAGAAATTGCAATTCTTACCTGTGTTGTAATACATGTATTATTACAATATAGTTCCCTAACTGTGTACGCTCTCTGAAAAGTCATGAAAAGTGTTTTTAATCCTAACTTGTAGGGTTGAGTCTAGGGTTGAGATAGTGTCATCAGACATGAGAATATGGCCCACAGTATGCCTCAGATTGCAGGAAAATGGCTTAAATATTTCAAAATTTTCTGGGGCCAGACCCCCCTAGCACTGGCATGCCTACGGCACGCAGGCCTGCCTGCGGCAGCCAAGGTTAATTTCGCCCCCGGCTATCGCCGATCATCCTCCCCACTCCTCGGTACGGATTTACGCCCCTGCAACAGTGATATTATTGTGATGAAGATTGTTTAATAATGCTGCCTCCGAGTGCAAGAAATTGCATCGAAGCAGTGTTATTTTCAACAATATTTCTGGGGGAGGTCCCCCGGACCCCCCCCTTCCCTAAACAGGAGCGGGACACCCCCTGAAGGAGGAAAACCCTTCTGATATTTTATGATAAAGATGTCCAAAATTGATTGCTTTTAGATTGCAACTTTTTAACAATTCCACACAGTGGGAGGCACCTCCTCCAACACCCTTATCCTCGGGCGCTTCATGCCCTTGAGATCACGTGATTCGCTCCCCCCCCCCATAGAATTCACTTATGGATCCACCACTGGTTGTGTGTGTGGGGGGTTGCGTGTTATTAAATCTCTGGGATCCAAAGAAAAAAATAACCTTAGAATTCACAAACATTGCACTTGCAATTTTAATTTTGTTTAATTCCCTCAAAAACGGCTATCTTGAAGGTTCTAAATTGCTAAAATCCAAGAGCTTCCGGGGTCTCTGCCCCCTGGACCCCGGGCAAGAGCTCTGCCCCTGGTGAGATCACCAGGGGCCCTAGGACGGCCCCCTGGACCCGACCCGTTAAGTCCT
>NW_014577068.1:822661-823781 GCF_000485595.1 Priapulus caudatus | reverse complement strand
TTGATAAGTTTGATAATTTTATTTTGAGCTGTTTGCAGAGGTTTCAGTGTAGTTTTGTTAGCTGTACCCCATGTTAATACTGCATATGTTAGATAGGGATAAACCAGAGAATAATATATAGTAGTAAGCAGATCTTGTGGAATATAGTGTCTAAGTTTAGATATAATACCTGTTGATCTTGCAATTTTTGTCGAAATATAGGTAATATGATTCTTCCATGTAAGACGATTATCAATGAAGATTCTTAGATATTTTATAGTGGATGTAGAAGGAAGATGGTGGTTTCCCATTTTCACGCTAAAGTTGTTGTTCTGATTCTTTGAGTTAGAAATAATCATGAACTTAGTTTTCTGATAGTTGACTGATAGGATATTAAAAACACTAAAGAAACTATCTAATTATAATTAATGTTTTAGAAGCTATACAGAAAATACAGAATGCCGTAATTCGAAAATTTCTCCCCTTTGATACGATACATTCTATACTCTCATAATTTATTTAAAAAAATTATACCATCAATGTAATTAGTCGCCGAAGCACTCGCTATGCGGATCAACGATTGCCGGCTCTCTGCCGATCGTAATCGAAACTTCTTCGGAATAAACCGCTAATATGTGATCTCATGGTTACGTTCATCTGTTTCCATGGCAACGGAGATAATGCGTTCTAATGTCCGAATCCGTGTAAGAAGATACCGTCATTACGTGCTGCTGCGGAGACGCCGCGTCGATAATAAAGCAACTGCTGCACGGATGCTGCGTAATGCCGCCGCGATGTAGCTGCGCAGATGACGCTACGGCTGTATCCACGGACCGAGAACAAATGTCAGAGATCTATATAGGAGGCTGGTTACATTCCGGCATGTGGTCGTCTAGGTGCGGGGGCGTCGTACATTGTGTGAGTCTTGGATTTCCAACGATTTCTATCGCGCGGGCATCGCTAATGAATAACGGCGCAACGTGGGCGGTGTGACTGAATGAAAATTACATGTAATCATTGACGTTATCTATCTATCTGTCTGTCTGTCTATCTATCTGTCTGTCTGTCTATCTATCTATCTATCTATCTATCTATCTATCTATCTATCTATCTATCTATCTATCTATCTGTCTGTCTGTCT
>NW_014577068.1:810245-817398 GCF_000485595.1 Priapulus caudatus | reverse complement strand
ACACACACACACACACACACACACACACACACACACACACACACACACACACACACACACACACACACACACACACACACACACACACACACACACACACACACACACACACACACACACACACACACACGGACGCATTATGTACGTTGTCGAGACAGGGTATTATATTCAAGTTTTATTTTACTCGCCCGAAATGTCAAGTTTGCACCTCGTTGTTGAGGTAAAGCGGAAATGTCACGAGGTCTATACAAATACCAAGCGCAAATGCCGCAAACGCAGGTTTTTTTTTATAACAGAAGCATATAGCTAATTGTATATGTGTTATAATAAAGGGTTCATTGTATATAGTGGAGCGGTTAAAAGTGTTTTTTATGCATAATCGTTCAGTTGGTGATACAAGCATGAAAATTGTCATGAGCAGTCTCTATGGGTCACTTGACAAGAAAACGGTCCTAGCCACTTGAAATTTCAAAATGGCGGCTAATTTCCAAGATGGCCACCATCAGAATCTCCAAATTATACCTTTTCTAATAGAAATTGATTGGGTTTTCCGATTAAGGAGGTTTTGGTGTCGTTTCTTATGTTTTAGACCATGCTGAAGCCAATGGTGTAAAAATAATCCCCCTAAAATTCCAACATAACGTCCATTTTCCAAGACAGCCACCAACCATTGCGCCAATGGCCCAATGCGCCATTGCGCCATGCCCAGCCATTGCGCCATTGCCCAACTGGGATGGCAGTGTTTTTAAAAACACGAGAGCAACAACTCATTGACATACTTCATGAGAATGGCAATATCTCTTACGATAGAGTGTTGGAAGTTTCTGCCTTGCTAGGAGAATCCGTGGTGAACCAGTATGTGGTAGATAGGGTTGTGTGCCCACCCAATCTGCGAAAGGGACTCTTCACCACCTCTGCTATGAACAACATTGACCATAATCCCACAGCAGCAACGGCAAATACATCTTTTCATGGTACAAGTATTTCCATATTTCAATATCCAAACCCAGATAATGAAGGCGAGATAAGGCCATCACTCCAACTTCCAAACAACAGAGGAAAAAAAGTTCATGAGATTCCTGAATCCTTCTCCAACATCCGACCAGCCTTTTTCAATAACGAAAACCCGGAGCTCCGTCCTGTAGCCAACCTACCTTTAGCAGACCCCATCGTATTCAGCAGAAACTTCACACCCGAGTGTGAGTGCATGGTTGGAGAAGGTCAGCATAACCAAAGAAGTAGGCGCGTCTGCCAGCATAACATGGTCAGCCCACCCATCCCAAAGGAGGAGCCAAGGTTTTGACGTTGGCATTACATCACTGCTTTCCCTCCTCCGAGACCAGGGCCATTCTGTTGCGACAATAAAGCATGTTATAGATAAAGTTAGGAATAAAGTGGCATTCCTGAATCCAGGACAAACACCAGTAATAACTGCTGACCAGCCACTATATGCCCTTGCTAAGCAGATCCAATGGCACTGGTGGGAGCATTATGGAGAAGACAAGTTCGTGATCATGTTTGGTGGTCTACATGTTGAAATGACAGGATTGAAATCTATCGGAATGCTACTCAAAGACAGCGGATGGGCTAGTGCCCTTGTTGAGGCTGGTATAGCCTCGCCTGGTACTGCAGAATCGTTTCTGTCATCATCAAGTGGAACCATAACACGCTGTTCACATCAGGTTACAGCATGCAGTTTGTACGAGCTCATGAAGGATGCATAAAACGCCTACAGGGAAAAGACACCTGACAACAATACTATTAGTTTTGACAGCTGGTGCATGGAACAGAAGAGTCCACAATTTAAGTTCTGGTTTCCCATTTATAAAATGGAGCTGACCATACTCATTTTCATCCGATCATTTCGAGAAGCTAACTTAAGACTGTACAGTGAATCACTGTATAAACTGAGTCCATACTTATTGGCTAACAACAACGTTAACTATGCTCGATGGCTTCCAATCTACCTTCGAGACATAATGTGCATTGAGGATCAACATCCAGAAGTGGCTAGAGAGTTTCACAATGGGAACTTTGTTGTTCACAAGCCAGACAGATTTCTCTGCAGTCGATTGATCAAGTTCATGCACAAAACAATGCTGTCATCAAAGGTTATGGAGGAACAGTCGGCCTGAAGGAGGACCCATCAGCACTGAGAAGATGGATGTGAGCCGTCTGGTTGCAAACTATGAAGCTGTGTTAGGGGCGAAAGATGTGAAGAAAAGTAATCGTAACCACGAACAAACAGAGGCTGCTCAAAAAGCATTTGTTGAGAATGTGAAACGACTTACATCGGGGATGCGGGAAATGGGCAACCCTTCACGGAAAAATCAGACGATCTGCTTGTTTTGAACACGAAGGACATTGCTGACTCCAGTGCAGCTGAGCTGATATTGTACATCACCAACGAGACAAATAGCAGTTGAGGTCATTCATGACAGATCTACATAGCAGCGACGGTCAGTGCTCTTTCTACAAGCCTATCAAGAAGAATATGACAGCTTTCTTTAAGCACAAGCCAGCTGCCCGCGGAACAAACTCCAAGATGAAGGAACTAAAGAATGACTACCGACTTTTCTCTCGACTATTCATCTACTGAAAGAACAGGCAGTGTGACTTGCAAGAGTTCTTCATGCAAATGCTTTGATGCAACTTGCCCTTGAGAAAATGTGGGTGACTTTCGGCACAGGAGAGAAGACGAGATGGATTCCAATACACGAGGTGGTTTCGGCCATAGGACCAGAGAAAACACGTGGTATCCTCTTCTTCCATGCCTTCAGTGACGGTGATATTGTGTCATCTTTCCGTGGCAAAGCAAAGAAGTCTGCCTGGAATATATGGTACGTGTGTGACGAAGTCTCAAATACATTTGCGAAACTCAGGCAATGCCCCTCTACGGTGGAGGATAGTGACCTGCAAGATATGGAAAAATGTATGGTGCTAATGTATGACACGTCCAGCGATGTCACAACTGTAAACGAGGCAAGGCTTGATCTATTTGCCAGAAAGCAAAGACCATATGACCCGATACCACCAACTCAAGCAGCACTCAAAGAGCATGCCAAACGTGCTTCTTATGAGGCCAGACACGTGTGGGGACAGGCATTGATGCGACAGCCACAACTGTCTAGCCCATCCGACTGGGGGTGGATCAAACAAGACGAGGAGGAAATCTTCTGGACACCTCTTGCACCTATTGCGGAGAATTGTCGGGAGTTGACCAAATGTGGGTGCACCAAGGCATGTTCTGGAAAGTGCAAGTGCTACAGCTATGGGCTCAGCTGCACATGTCTATGTAGTTGCCCCTGCCAGGCCTAGATGGGCACAATATGTGATGGATATCAGCAAGGACACTT
Organism: Priapulus caudatus; assembly: GCF_000485595.1. Classification (NCBI taxonomy): domain Eukaryota; kingdom Metazoa; phylum Priapulida; class Priapulimorpha; order Priapulimorphida; family Priapulidae; genus Priapulus; species Priapulus caudatus. Next base: position 814,042 of record NW_014577068.1, on the reverse strand, counting down.
TACTGCATCACATGCATGAAGGCAGGGGATATGGATCAGAGGTTTCATTACATTACAAAGATACATATTTCGAAGAAGCCTATACAGATTTTCCTTGTTGACTTAGGGTCAAGCGATTTACTTGACCTCGTTTATGTTTTGACAGCTTGATAAACATTAATTAACCAAATAACACAGTAAGTGTTTCTACAAACTGGAATTTATAGTCATTTATAGACTTAATAACATATACAAAAGATGAAAACTTTAACCACCAAGTGGTGTGGTTTATTTTGACAACTTAATCCGAGCGGTTTGGCGGCTATCTTGGAAAATGGACGCTATGTTGGAATTTGAGGTAGAATATTTTTAGACCATTAAATTGGCTTCAGAATGGTCTAAAACATAAGAAATGACACCAAAACCTCCTTAATCGAAAAACCCAATCAATTTCTATTAGAAAAGGTATAATGTAGATATTCTGATGGCGGCCATCTTGGAAAATGGCCGCCATTTTGAAATTTAAAGTAGCTAGGACCGTTTTCTTGTCAAGTGACCCATAGCGACTGCTCATGACAATTTTCATGCTTGTATCACCAACTGAACGATTATATCACTTAACTGCTGCACTAATATGGCTTACTGAACTCATGCAATTTGCTACTGATACGCTTGACATTTTGATATTGATGGATGATAGGCCTACGCGGCAAAAGGGCGCCGTTTTTCCGCGTTTCAATTAAAGATTTATTAGCTTGTGATGGGCATGTAATCCCAGACGTCAGAAAATTGCACTGCGCAGTTACCAGCGGGCTCGTTCGTCGCATCCAACTCACGTAGGAGACGACAACATTAATATGCCTAACAGGCCTAACAGCCAATGACTCGGGGAATTAGCATTGTACCGAACATCTTCTCTGTAAATTAGTTCGGATGCGTTACTGTTACGAAATTACATTTGTTAGGGACTATATATGATTATCAAGAAACAATCTAAAAAGTCTATGAGCGTCAATGGAAAACTAACGAAGATAAACAAAATTGTAAATAGTAAAGAGCGTTATTGGATAAAATTTGCCATTTTTATTGTATAAAAACTATAACTTTATATTTCCGTGTCCGTCAGTGGTCGTAAATGTTGAACGTATAAAAAGACAAACAATATGTTTTATCTAACCATAATCCACTTATAAAATCCAATAGCAACCTAACCATGGCTGACCTTAGTCTTTCAGTTTCTATACCTTATTTCATACATCCCTATTCCTTTTTGTCGTCGTGTTATTCTTTATTTGGCTTCGCAATTCTTTCCCTTGTTCTCATTTATATATTCTATCCGCACTCTATACACACGCAAATCTGTCCTCATCCTGTCATTTCCTCATCCACCTTCCTCTTCTTAATGTTCGCCTCCCTCCACTTTAATCTCTTCATTGTCTCCCTTACATCTATTTCTCCTCGCTCTTCCCACCTTTCCGCATCTTCCTTCTTCCATTCGTCCGTTCGTCTATTCCTCCCGCCATCACTGCCTTCCCACCCCTCCTCCTCTTACTTTTTCCTACTCGTCTTCCCATCCCTTTCAATATCCATCATATTGTCTTCCACAACCTTCCTTTTTTCTGCTTATCCCCTTTAGTTTCAAACCCTTTGCTAAAAATCTGCTATTCTTTCGATTCGTTGATTTCAATGCCGAACCCTTCTCTCCTGTGCTGTGAGTAGACGTTAAATTTCCTTAGACGTGAATACTTACTCTTCGCTGTCAATCAGCATCAGTTTAGGAACTGTTAGATTTACTAACATCCATGAAGCTTGCTACGAGAGAGTGGGAGAAGGTAAAGGGAGAGCGAGAGAAAGAGAGAGGGGAGAGCGACCGAGCGAGAAAGATTTTGAGAGACAGAGCAACGGAAAGCGAGCAAGAAGAAGAGAGAGAGAGAGCGCGCACGCTAAAGAACGAGATTGGAATAGAGAGGAAGAAGCGAGAGATATCACGTACGAGAGAGGGAGAGAGAGATTTAATGAATAAAAGAGAGAGCTGGGAGAGAATTAGCTAGAGAGAGAGGGGGGGGGAGTGTGGAAAGACGAAGAGAGGCGTTGACAATGTGTGGGACGGCACCGTCGGCCGTCTCGTCTTCGTCCGCTACATCTTGATAGGAAAGTCTATGTAATAACTCACGTATGATCTGGGTAATGACTAACTTAATTTATGATCTTTTGTCCGTGTCTATTTATACGTTTTCGAAACTGCCCGGCGATATCTCAATCCGACCGGTTTTCGTCATTACCGGCTGGATTTTGGCGGGGTTAGGGGACGCGTGAGGCTACGCATATATATCGCGCTCTACGTCCCGTGTCAGCGCCCCTGGTTAATTATAACGCACAATGTACAATACGACACATGTTCTGTTTCACACGTTTAAGTGACAGCGACAAAAACTGATCGTGCCCCCTTCCTATACGAAATATTAACTCCCACAGCTGATTGCGACCCAGAAAAGCCTCTAATATGCTAAAGAAGAAGCCATTGCTCCGTCACACAACCTCCGTCTTCGTATAGCCGATCCATTTCAAGTCATCACCGAAAATTAAATTAAAAACAAAACAAATGGAAGATCAAGGAGTGACCCCAAATGGCACAGGAAAAGCTCAGGTTGGAGTGGCCCAAGCCTAGAAAGGTTAGGGGATGTCAAATGAATAGGGTTAGGTCCATTTTAGCTTATATAGTTCAAACGGCAGGAACAGAATGACCACATATATCCGCTGTGCTACAGCGTCGGGAAACATGGTTCTATTGTCGAACAAACTCACATTGACCTTATTGTACACTCTGCTATATGTGTGTTCTTGTGTTTGAGTGCATAACATATCAATTACGATTGCAAATTATGTGCTCTTGATGATATTTATTTTGTTATTTATACAGCACATACCCGCATGCTGCCGATCAAGAGGCAAATAACCCACTAGTCTACGTAAACCCACCTCGTGTGCTACACCAACTCTAAATACAAAACGAACGCACACATTATCCCCATGGCCAGATCGAGCTTGGAGTCTCTCCCCCCCCCCTCCCTGTGCAACAACACATGCACGACCAGGGGAATTAAAATCGATTACACTATTGGCGCCCTCACCCGGCACTGTGTTGCCCCACCCTAAGTGAAGTTTCACAGAGCGCATATATCATGTGCGTAATTAATAGATGATTAATCGAGAAATACGGCGCATAATTAAATAATATTTAAGTAGCAGCATGTAATCATTGTTTGTTACATGCAAGCGAGAAAATAATAAATCGACACACTTGTTCTGCTTATTCACACGCTGATGCTACGATTATCCATGGACAAATCCATTACTGGAGCGAAGCACGCATGTCAATCGGGAAGGAATTTGTGTTTACACATATGCGTTATAGCATTCGCTACATATACAACTCGTGACTGTGGCTTATAGGTAGAAACACACCTCTCGTGCTAAAAGAAAGAGTGCAAGCCTATGTTCTACCCAATTCCACATGTACGCGCCCAAACCTACGTAGTGAAAACAATATCACGGTGAATACTCTTCAGCTACGAGGTACTGATCGTGAATCAACATGAATGATTGAATGTGAAAACCTGAATTATTAATGAGAGAATGTAGAACAATTTCATTGTGTTAATTAACTTGCACGAGGGGCTCATGTTAAGGGTATTACCGACGTGGGCACATTACTAAAAGTAGGTATATAACACAGGCGTGCGTGCAGGCATGTATATGTATGTATGTATGTATGTATGTATGTATGTATGTATGTATGTATGTATGTATGTATGTAT
>NW_014577068.1:784207-807663 GCF_000485595.1 Priapulus caudatus | reverse complement strand
CTGCTTGTGAGAGAGATAGGGATTACCGACGTGCGCGCACATTACTTAATAAGTAGGCTATATAACACAGGACGTGCCGTCAGCATGGTATGTTGAGTGCTTATGTATGTATATGTTATATCGTATTGTATGTATGTATGTATTGCTGTATGTAATGTATGTATGTATGTATGATATGTATGTATGTGTTGAAGTATGTATGTATGTTATTGTATGTATGTATGTATGATATGTATGTATGTGTATGTATGTATGTATGTATGTATGTATGTATGTATGTTATGTATGGTATGTATGTTATGTACTGTATGGTAGTGTATGTGTGGTATGTGTGTGATGTGTGTATGTGTGTATGTGTGTATGTGTGTATGTGTATGTGTATGTGTATGTTGTTTTTTTTTACTATGTGTGTGTGTGTGTGTGTGTGTGTGTGTGTGTGTGTGTGTGTGTGTGTGTGTGTGTGTGTGTGTGTGTGTGTGTGTGTATGTATGTATGTATGTATGTATGTATGTATGTATGTATGTATGTATGTATGTATGTATGCATGCATGTATGTATGTTACACACAGTTACACTTGTTTGTTCTGATAACTGATATCTAATGCCACTTACTATATTATATCACTTGTTATTACTAATTGATATCTGATGGTACCTATCTTTATGACAACAGACTGCGGTTATTAGTCGAAAGAGCACAGTGGACTTACACACGGTTGGTTCTAAGGTAAAGTTAAACTTCTAGAACGCTTGCATTAACAGGTCATGCAAGGAATACGTTATATATGTTTAAAAGACGCTGAGGCGTACAACGACTGAGGGAACAGAGAATAAAATTTCAGAGAACTTTACGAAATATTAATGAATCGGGAACACATACGGTTGGTAAGAAAATAATTTCATAGCCTGCGTCATTATTTATGCGTTTCTGCTTGCGTTGCATTCCGTCTGCATCTATGACGGCGTATGGAGCGAGATTTTCCGTTGTCTGTCCAAGTAAATGCCTGTCTGGGTCGAGGTAATCTAATAACTATCATCATATGCACCGCACCACCCAACGTCATTATAATCCGCTATATACCTCTTTGCCACTACGGATTTAAAACTGAATTACTTTTTAGCTGCTCATAAACCTGTATAGTGTGATGAAAACACATCATGTACAATAAGCACTGCCACGCGATTCGCGTCGATATATAGATCTGTATTGTGCAACACACTGATCATGAGACTGTTGCGTTTCTCACAAACGAAATCAATTTCAAATTCAACTATAAAGCTAGTTAATTAGTATTAGTAGTCACATAGACTCTCGCTACACACAACATGGCCACAATATTAATTTGCTAAACTGAGAGTGCATGGCGACGGTCTACGATCTCGCATACTGTATACGCTGTATATTTCATGGTGGTTTAATTTTCACGAATTTCTCGAACGCGTCCTCGACCGCGAAAATAACAACACGTGAATAGTTCATACCGAATAATACCGAATAATTTATAATTCACCGACTGCGAAATTAACCACTCGCGAAACTGTCCGTCAAGTCTGAATTCGCGCAAATATCTTTACGCGAAAAATATGGCGAATACAGTAAGTAAATGTAACCTACTTTTACCGTTCGTGGGTTTCTCGCTCTTACGAGAATTCTCATAGAGCTTGACATGCTTACATGTGGGTTGATATCAACTATTAATGTCGGTTTTATCTGGAGCAGGGAAAGTGAGCTTGGAAATCCTATAAGGATACTGGAGCACGCATACTATTCCTCATTATTCCGAGCTTATTTTTTTACTCTTCCAACTGAGAAACATACTGCGCAGCGTAAATTGCGATAGGAAGCAGGTAGTAAGAAAGCTCAAACAGATGGGGGCCATGGGAACATGGGAACACGCCATCTCTCGGCAGTGGGAACGTCTGGATAGGTGAATATAGAATAGGAAATAGAATATAGAATATAGAATATAGAATATAGAATTAAATATAGAATATAGAATATAGAATATAGAATATAGAATATCGAATAGGAACATAAGAAGGTGACTTGGCACTCCCCCGGAAGGACCATGAGTGACACAGGGGGTAATCCCCCTGAAGACGCGCAAGGGAGTTTCTGCCTCTGCCAAATTAAAGAAGGGCCCGCCACTGAAGCTGAGTAGGAGAAGATATAGCATAACTTGGAATAACGAATCCCCCAACGTAAAATGCCATGTATGTAGGGGCAGACGAAATAGGAGCCTACATCAGGATAATGAAACCCCGGGGCGAAGACACCGGTCGGAGTAAGCACTATGTAAGAGCATCAGAACACGATTAGTCTGTAAATAACAACGTGCGACTTTGACATGTATAGTTGCATCCGGGGACCTCTGTTACCATATCTTCGAGATAGCTATAGCTGTTTATATTGCATAATGTATCGCTATGAATCGTGGGAAGGGTCATCTCTCGGAGGGCCTTGGTAATGCAATGAGTGAGAGAGAGTAAGACGCGAATAAGACGTGGGCATAAGAGGAACCATCGGATAACGTTATATCGGAGAGTAAATAATTGCAGGGGTGCTAACCAGGTTTTCATGAAGGAAATCGCCTTATAAAATATTTTACCTGCGCATAGAAATATCTATGTGAAGGGAATTAAACGTTTTTTTTTTATCATAAGCACTTTACCGTACTCCCGTGTACGTATGTATGTCCGTGAGCATGCTTAGTTGCAACGATATACGCACTCGCACTTCGACGCAAATAACATATCTGGGAACCTTATACGACACGCCGAGGTAGCCATTATTAACAGGCTGCTATACGAGCTTACGTGAACTATGGCGCTATATATAATATATATATATACATATATATATATATATAGTATATATATATATATTATATAGCGCCATTAGTTCACGTAAGCTCGATGATAGCTGCCTGTTAATAATGCGCTACCTCCGGGATGTCGTATAAGCGTTCCCATTATATGTTATTTCGCCTGCGCGTCGAAGTCGCGAAGTGCCGTATATTCGGTGCAACTACAGCGATGCTCCACGGACATACATACGTACACGGCCGCAGGTTACGGTAAATCCGATATCCGATGCGTTCCTCTACCTACCGCACGTCTTATACCCACGTAAACAACGTGGGCGATGAAAACGTTACTCGCCACGCGCTAACAACAAGCAACACCGCCAAACAGACAGACACCCGCAAACCCTGGCACTCACAGTCACAGCACTTGCGGGAGCGTCTCAAATAATCAAATATAACGACTTAAATAAATACGAACATCTATTTACTACTAAAGTCTTAATGCTGTCTCTACTCTCTTTCGCCTTCCTCATGTTTTGCCGAATAACTTTCCTGGTAAATGCACCGGTGCAATTGTATTTATCATTTATGCTAAGGGCGATGAAAACGTACTCGGGCCAGCGCTGCTAACAAAAGAACAACAAACCGACATCGAAAAACGCCTGGCACTCACAGTATTTCATGCGTCATACGTAAACAGCATAATGGCTTTGCCTGAAGAAATACGAGGTGTTTTAAGCACGATGTACACAGGATATCTCTACTAGTCAACTTTCACTAAATGATAGACTTGCTAAAGTTGCGTTCGGGAGTTTGCATAGTGACGAATCGTCCCTTCAGGCCGACTTGATTATCGAGGATGATGAACACCGATGTAACGGATTGATGGATAACCGATGATAACCGAGATGGATAACGGATCGATAAGCCGAGATTGATAACGAGATGATAACACGAGAGGAGACACACACACGCGGCACCCCCCTCCCCACACACAAACACACACATCACACCACACCACACACACATACACGCACACGCACACACGCCCACACACGCCACGCACGCACACACGCACACACAAGCACACACACACGCACACACGCACGCACACACGCCACACCACACTAACACACACACGCACACACACGCGCACATATGAACAAATAACCACACCGCATCACACACACACCACAGCACACACACACACACACCACCACACACACACACAACACAACACACCAGCACATCACACACACACCACCACACAACACACACACCACACACACACACACACCACACAATCACACACGCATCACGACACACACGCACACATATCGACACACACCACACAACACACACACACACACGCACACAGACACGGCCTGCGCACACACACACACACACACACACACACACACCACACACCACACACACACATACACACATCTTACACACGCCACGCACCACATACACTGTGCGAGAGAGGAAAGAAAGAGGAGAGGATAGAAAGAGGGGGGCACAAGCCTACACATTCGCAATTTCTATGACAACACGATCGTAATTTGCACCCATACGTACATTGTCTCTCCATATGTCCAAGAATGGAGTCCAACCACCTAATCGCATCCCGTGCAAGATGAATTAGCTATGTGTGGGCGAATCTATTATTCGTGTGTTTCGCTGTTGGCCGAGTCTGGCCGTTGGAAAATACCCCTCCCCCCCCGCCGCCGCCCCCATCCGCAGCCGTATAGAAAAAAAAACACGGGGGCGTAAAAACACAGGAGAGTGACGAGACTATCGGTTTATTTTCACTTTCTTACGTTTAGGTTGGCGAGAAATGAATTAACAGAATACAGAGAAAACCATGATCTTGATCAGGTAAACATTCTTTGGTAAGTCGTAGATTTGAATCGGATATCGCGTAGGCAGCCGGCCGTATCGCAGAGGTGGGCAGATGGGGCGCTTATCAAACAGGGCGATGCGAAGCCTTCGCCCGCCAGCCGCGAAAAGCGGTGAGTCTGCCGGGAAGAGTCCGGCCAATTTTTTTTTGCGCGTTGTTTAACCATTGGCTTAGATGCTCTATTTCTGGCATCTAGTTCACTTTCAATGTTTTTTGACATTCAGGACAAAAGACAGGGTATATCACGCATCACAATATTAACATCAATCAAATTAAAACTTGCAGATGTGTAACAAACTCGGCTCTGGTGTTGGGAATTATGCACTAATTGATCTCCGCTGCGTGGTGATCCATCCAGTCTAGATTGCTAGGAAATAACTGTGACGCTTGTGGAAATTATAGTGTAACTAAAAAACTGTTACAGTAGCTTAGCAGTGTTTCACGTAGTTAACCATCAATGAGTCTTTCATCTTAAAAAAGGGTTATACATTTACATTTTTTGGTTACACAAAAAGTTAAGCTCTTTACCCATTAAATTTGCGACTAGGTGACACCTGCTTATTACCCACTCTAGTATCACACATACATTTATTTGTATAGATCCCAATGCTTAACCGCAGTAATCCAGACCCGAGGAAACAACTGAAGGTCCAAAACATGGTTACTGAGCGGTTGAAAACTAGTACTTTTTCTCTTTTTTTATCAACCAAGGGGGGTTACAGAAACCAAATAACCCCCCCTGCATACGGCCCTGGTAGGGCGGTCTATATTCTGTATAATAATTTTCAAACCAATATAGAGCATGGTTATTGTCGTGTTATGTTATCATTCATACAGGATAGTACACACTGATGCCTTTTTATGCTGTACTATGATGTGATATATTGATTTTTACATATTACTCAGCATATGGATGTGAGGAAGAAATTTTAGTATATCAACCGATATAAGCGCACGCAACATATTCTATTCTATTAGACATGCGTTATTTATTGTCGAAAGCGAACTGTGTGTGTTCTTTCGGCATAGATTCTATCAAAGCATACGAATTATAAATTACCGCATGTAGAATAAATCCCTTCTACATGCGGAGCCAGTTAATTTGCACGAGAATTTGCTCAATTGTATTACCGACGTAGACACTCAATTAAAATTACTATACGACAATTAAAAAATATTCCTCACATAATACCGCACGCACACACACCACACACGACACACACACACACACACACACACACACACACACACACACACGACACACACACACACACACACACACACCGCACACACAACATACACACATACAGAGACACACCTGCCGCGGAGCTTGCACACGCGCCGCGCCACCGCGCACGCACGGCTCACACCACGTACGCACACAACGCACGCGCGCACGCCACACACAAATGCTTCACTCCACACAACGCACACGCAGCACGGCAACCACCGCGCACACACACACACACACACACACACACACACACACACACACACACACGCACACACACATACACACATACAGAGACACATGCGCGGGCTTGCACACGCGCGCGCACGCGCACGCACGCTCACACGCACGTACGCACACACGCACGCGCGCACGCACACACAAATGTTCACTCACACACGCACACGCACAGGCACACGCACACGCGCACCCAAACACACACACACGCGCGCACCCACGCACACGGTCAGGTACACGTACACACGCACGGACCCCCTCGTCCTCTAAAAAATGCGCAGTCTCGAATCCTCACTCATCTATGCCGGATCGTTTTTTCTACACTGCTCTTTGTTTTTTATGCACCTGCCTCCCGCTCTACGAGCAATCATGACTCATCTGAGTACTCCGGAATCATCTTATTGCTATTTTTTCGCATAACGGCCATGGTTCCTAGAAATTCCCATAAATGCATAACGAGGCGCCAGTAAGAGATGCAGGATTCAGTACAGTAGCGTGGGCGCCATCGAATTGCAGCCTTAAAGGCATCATACATGGCATATTATAAGTAGCTGACGTTTGAATATTAGCGCCTGCGTGACTGCTCATATATCACGCACGTTGCAACAAGAGCGATGCATAGGATGTATCCTTCGGGCTAGTCATCCCCCTCTCGCAGCGTCTCAAAGGTTGCACGATGAATCAATCACAAGTGCTTCTAAATCACAGGTTATAATCAGTTATAGAGCGTCTATACTCTTCCCCATATCTGCTGTTAGGCTCAGGTTCGGCACTCGTCTTGATAGTCTGTATGGGGAAGACAACCGATACGCATCTTGCTATCGTGCCGCTGCTACGCGCATATATATGATCGTTTTCCGCCAACGACATCGACGGTGAATGCAACTTCGTTTCGTCAAGTTTTCGCGATTTCTTCTCCTCGTCCATTCCGCAACAAAACGAGGGGAATTTAAATGAGGCGTTTGACGTCATTCTGACGTCAGCGCCACGCGGCATCCCTTTATCTGCTTCGTTAAAAGATCTCTGAAGACGAGCATGATTATCTTTGTAAGGAAATCTACCCTACTCGTACCGCTCAATATATTACGTCGAGAAGCTAAGCAGTGATTCATCTCAACATAATGCAGCGAAGGCATTTCTATAGACGTTGTATGCCACGAGTATGTATCAGGAACATGTAGTAACTGCACATACTGACGTTGCGTACAATGTTTTGTGATTCCATTCACCCGCCGCCGTTTCAATGCGTCGTTTTCAAGGACGCGCGCGTGCATGTGTGCGTGCGCGTCCGTTCATTCGTCCGAGCCATATGCTAGTCAAAGGTCGATATACAGAGACAGTCAATAAGATATTACGGACAAATAGTAAGTGCACTAATACGTGCATACTTTATTGTATGTCTACATATTACATATTTATATATTATTACATTATATAACATATTTATTACATATATATTTATAGTATGCCTCATGGTTGCCTATGCATGTGAGATATCGGTATTCTAATGTTAAAGAAAATATAACGTTGATATACATTGGCAATAACCATATTACCATCTTATATGAAGTGACCATAAAAACAGCTTCCATTTTTCATGTTTTTGTATTTATTTTATGATCAGGTGTGTTACAACGCGTTTTTATGATCCTTTCATTGCACCAGGAAGACATTCTTCGCTCAAATATAGCACAATTAATGGTTGCCTGATATTATTATTAGGAATTTCAGGAATACGAGAATTATTTGTTTTCACAGAGTTACAGGGGTACGTGTTTCCCATGAACAGCGACCGCTATCATTAGAGATTAGCCAAGTGATACGTTCAGAATATAATTCGTTACTTCCAGTGCGACTACCGTCATCGTCTGTCGACTATCCACCGAAACGCCTAATCTCCGATCTGAAAGAAACTGTTCGTCGTCATGGCAACGCGTGCGCACGTGCAGTGGGCGTTTGCGTAGGCGTGTGGCGATACCTCCAGGCGAACGCCTACGCTAATGCATTGCGCAATAGCTCGTATACGCGCTCCTATACCACATTTTCAAGGGCTGCAGCAGACGTCGACTTGCTATCCATCGATAGGTTATTGGCAATGTCAACGCTGATATACCTTCAAGCACCACACAGATAATAATGCCTTGAAGAACGTAAGTTTGGCATGCTGCCTATAGTGATGTGCACTCTACGTGTGTGTGTGTGTGTGTGTGTGTGTGTGTGTGTGTGTGTGTGTGTGTGTGTGTGTGTGTGTGTGTGTGTGTGTGTGTGTGTGTGTGTGTGTGTGTGTGTGTGTGTGTGTTGTGTGGTGTGTGTGGTGGTGTGTGCGTTGCGTTGTGCGTGTGTATTGTGTTGCGTGCGCAGCTGCCTGTGTGTTGTGGGGACTCGAGAGATCTAAGCAACCTAAATCTCGATCAAAACAGGAAAATACCGATCGAATGAAGTAAAATATGCACACACGAACAGACAGTCAGTCAGACAGTCAGACAGTCAGACATGACAGACAAAACAGAAGCCAGACGCACGAAGACCGGACGGCAGACGACAGAACACACAATACACCCACAGCCAATCACACACTACACACACCACACACAGTTTCACACACACACCACACACACACACACACACACACACACGCACGTACGCACGACAGCAACGCACGCACAGCACACGAGAGAGAGAGAGAGAGAGAGAGAGCGGGGGAGATGAGAGAACACAATGACGTGAGAATTGGCGTGAGTGAGATGAAGTTGAGACAGAGAGAGAAGGAGAGGAGAGAGAGAGAGAGAGAGAGAGAGAGAGAGGAGTAGGGCGCGGAAGGGGCGAGGAGAGAAGGGGGGGGGACACTCAATGGCAAACGAAGACTGTTTGCTTTTACCTATAACTGTATTGTGGCTCCTAAGATTTACATTGCACGTTTAAAACTTCATCACTCATCACACTGCTTTATCTAGCAGCCATGGCACATAGTAAACCCTATTAAGCGTCATGTGTGCAAGGACTTTGTTAGAAGGAGCTGTTACTAGGCGTCTGGTTACTAATCCGATTCTGCCGACCGGCGCGCACGTACGTGTGAGGGAGGATGCAACAACGCTACACCTAACAAGATCTACCGAAAGTAAAAGCTCGGCGTGCAGTAGGAGGCAGTATCGACGACATACTACAGCCCGCGTGTTAGTGTACCGATCTATGTGTGTTCGCGCGCGTGTGTGCGGTATGGGTGTGTGTGTGGGGGGAGGGGGATTATATGAGTGCTTGCGTGCGAATCATAGGAATAATATAGATAAACTATCTATAATATAGCCTATCTATATTATTTCTATGGTGCGAACGTACCGTACATAGGGCGTGTGGGCGTACGCGTCTTGGTGGCTTCGTGCGCGTGTGTGCGTTTGTGAGTTGGCGTTTGTCTGAGTGCTTGCTTGCGAACGTACGTACATAGGGCGTGCAGGCGTACGCGTGTTGGTGGCTGCGCGCGTGCATGTTCGTACGCGTGCGTGAATGGGCGTGCGTAAGAGCTTGTATATATAATTATATAGACCATTTTTGTGGGCTCACAATAAAGCAAATATATTTATGATGGTATCGCTCAGGATCGCCTTCTATTTCTCATATTTATATTCGACGTCGATTTCCTTTCTCCATTTCCTCATTTCCTGTTACTTGAGTTTACGCTACTCTCCTCACACGTCCATGCCATGTTCTATTATTACTGAGACGGGCATTTAGGAATTCAGTAAGTGCCAGGGCAATCTACTGATCCTAGTGATGTGGTTTGTTCCTTTGGTTAGGAGAAGATTACGTGCGTGTACTTTACTTAGCTGACAAGTTCTATTGCCTTCTGCATCGTACTGAGCACGATTACTTGTATTTATTCGATTAAACAGCTATCGCCATGTTAATAAGCCTTGCGTTTAGAGGTTCCGGCGCAGTTTGTAGCCGACAGAAATGCGTCTATTCAAAAAGAATTTATCGATTGATGCACGGTTGATTGCTAACCAAGGAAAAATGTTTATAAAACGCTTTTCAAACGCAACTAACACGTTGGGTTGTGTTCCAACCTCATAATATGGCACGGATATTTGGAACAAATTTGCTACCGCCGCATGTAGCGCCGATAGCTGCAAGCATTCGCGTTTTAAAAATCGAAATATAGCCAGCAAAGTACACACTACAGCTAGCATGTTATATATATATATATATATATATATATATATATATATATATATATATATATATATATATATGAACGCACGCACGCACGCACGCACACATACATACCCCCCCCACACACACGCGTTTTAATTCGTTTCGATAAATTTCGAACCTTGCTCTATATACAATTTAGAACCCCCCCCCCCCGCGCAGAATGGGGGCGAGCGAGAGAGAGAGAGAGAGAGTTAGCGCGTTTTAACGCAGATGCAGTATCGACCGAGCCGGAGAAACCCGTTGACCTTTTCGTCATCCTTTCCTTCTATTTTCGATATTTCTACCTACCGACGATGCCATCATGATTCTGCGTAGCGTGGGGAAGAGCGACGCAGAAAGTTATGCGGATTTTTTTAAATCTCTACTCGCTACATGGTCCCTGCGCTTAAGACAAGCATTACAGAGTTATTGAGTACGATAACATGACTTGAGTAAACCGGTGCGTTGTGCGACAGTTTGTGTGTCTGCCGTCATATGTTTCGGTGGTTATGCACAGTTAAATGAAGCGTTGGTGAATCCCAGAATGACACTGGAACTATCTGTGTTCCAATTAGCGTTACCACCTACGGTAGCACTCCCGGAACCTTGTCGCATACTTGTGAAATGTTGTCAAATGTGTAAAATAAGCCAGGGCGAAGTCACGTAATGAATTAATACGACAACCGAATGGCAAAATTGCTCAACCGCAATACCTCGCGTTTCTCGTTCCCAGTTTTCATGATCAGTCTTCAGAATCAAGCTGTTATCGATGAGTTAAGTAACGCCTACGAGTCAGCTTCTAAGCTAACTGGTAAAGAAAACTGTTTTCAAAGTTCCCCTGCACTACCTGTCACGTTGGCTAACACAGATGCATGATATCCGTGGTGTCCTCCCGGTGTACTCGATGCGTGAGTGCTTGGGCCTCATGGGCTATGCGCCTAAAAATTTGAAACGAGCAGTCTACGCGCGTATATACGTGCACTATGCACATTTAACGATGCCTTCGCGATGATTGTTTTTCCCCAGAGGTAGCGAGAAGATGCACGCAAACTGATCGATCTAAAGATCGAGACAAACCCGACAAAACGAAGTCGTGCTATGCTGCTGCATGCGGTGCAATCCAGTGAAGAAGGTTGGATGTTCGCATCGACGAACGAGTGCAGATTGAGGGAATGCTGCGTACGCGCCGCTTACTATCACAACTTTACGGGTTTTAGCGCGCAGAAGAGAAACATTCACATTAATGTGGGAAAGTAGGAAAACATAAAACGCAGCTTGCTACGTGGCTGTGCTATTAGCGAAAGAATGACATCGAAAGCTTGTCTGCCATGTTTATTATTTGGCCTTTATTATTTAGCTTTTACAAGATAGATCATATTTAGTTTGTGATTGAATATTTCGACACTATATAAATTAGGCTTATGGAAGAATTGTGCGTCATCTTGAAAATTATTCCGAGGATCGCGAAAATGAATGGAGTATTGTGGTGTTTCAAACGCACTTTCTCGCTCACTCTCTCTCTCTCTCTCTCTCTCTCTCTCTTTCCTTCTTGCTCTCTCTCTTTCTCTCTCGCGATGCTCTCTCTATCTCTGCTTCTCTTTCTCTCTCTCTCTCTCATCATCTGCTGCCATCTCTCTCGTTGTCTCTCTCTGCTCTCTCTATTCGCAGCAATTCTCGTCTCTGCTGTCTGTATTCTCGCTCTTCTCTCATTCTCGTCATCTCATTTCACTTCATTCATTATACTTATCATTCTGACGATATTCATCATTATCACTAGATTCTCTCTCTCCTCCAGGTCTACTGGTCTCGTCCCTCGCATCTCTCTCGTCTCTCCTGTCTCTCTCCTCTTGCCTGTTGCCTGGTCTTGCCTCGCGATAGCCGCTGAGATTGGATGCTTCTCTCCCTGCTCGGTCTCTCTTCTCTCGTCGGTGTGTTGTGTGTGTGCTGTGTGCGTGGGGTGGCGTGTGCGTGTGCGGTGCGTGCTGCTGTGTGCGTGTGCGTGTGCGGCGTGTGCGTGTGCGTGTGCCGTGTGCGTGTGCGTGTGCGCGTGTGCGTGGTGCAGTGTGCGTGTGGGCCGTGTGCGTGTGCGTGGTGGTGTTTCTTCGAGCGGGTTGTCCTATGTTGTACGCGCCAACCCCATTCTCTCTCTCCCCTTGGCGCTCTCCTCCGTTCGCATTTCCGTTCTCACATTTTTGGTGCCTCTTAATCATCGGCTCGACGTAACACGCCTAATACATTTGCTTCATTTAAGCACAAACGACATTGTACAAAAGAGAACAGGTCAAAATGCACAATAATTAAAGAGATGATCAAGCTTCTCTGCGTATCACACTGTGTACACTGTACATCATACAACGCCATTCGTTGACTGTATTGGCAATCATGAGAGTTACCACTAAGTGCACGCCGGCATGTGGCTTGCACGGATATATTTGGCTACCATAGCCATGTTTGAGGGTTTAATATGATCTGCTCGGTATTTGCGTCGTCGGGATGAACAGTGCTCCTAGTGAGTCATTATCAAGGAAGTGCCATAATAGGAAATCTCTATTATGGCCTCCTTGATAATATATATTAATATATATATATATCTATAGGTGAGATAGTGGATATATATAGGGGCGTAATATATTGATATAATGGAATAGTGGTTGATGTGTGATAAATTGTGTAATAGTAATGTATGTGTGTGAATTGTATGTAATCGGGGGTTGTGGGGTGGGTAGTGTATGTGTATGTGTAGTGTATGGTTATGTGTATGTGTAGTGTATGTGTATGTGTACTGTGTATGTGTATGTGTATTTATGTGATATGTGTATGTGTTGTGTTGTGTAATTGATGGTATGTGATGTGTATGTGTATAGTGTACTGTGTATGTGTATGTGTATTGTGTATGTGTGTGGGGCGTGTGTGTGTGGTGTGTGTTGTGTGTGGTGTATGTGTGTATTGTGTATATGTGGTGTGATGGTGTATGTGTGTTATGTGTAGTGTGTGTATGTGTGTGTTGTGTGTCGTGGTGGTGTGTGTGTATGGTGTTGTGTGTGTGTGAGGGGTGATGTGATGGTATGTCTGTGTGGTGCGTGCGTGCGTTGCGTGTGTTGTGTGTATTGTGTGTGTTGAGTGTGCCGTGTGTAAGTGTGTGCGCAGTGCCTAAGTGGTTCGATAGAGAGTCTATATGTTTCAATCTATTTTGCTGTCGGCGCGGGTAGGCCTTCTTGCCGTTATAAACGCTTGACGTGCGGGGAATACGTCGTTTATTCGTCAAATAATAATAAAATAATAAATAAATAAAGTAATAATAAATATAATAAATAAATAAATAATCACAATAATACTAGGAACCAGAAGCGCGAGAAGCATCGATGCCACTAAATTATGCAGTCGAGAAACTCCGAAAACACGAAAATCAATAGCATATTTTTCGCATAAATATTTAAACTAAAGGTTAAACCACTTGGGGCTTTGTGGCCTAGATCAAATTATATCCCATGAAACGCACAACGGCCGATTATGGGACGAGAATGACTATCGATGCACGATATTAGTCGTGCGATGGAGAGATTGGGTACCTTTGTCGTCGCTGCCATCGTGTGAGTATATATATATATTTATTTATTTATTTATTTATTTATGTGACGTTTGAGCCAGTCACGGCCTCAATGTGCGCCACATGTTCGATTATGGATCCACACGCGGACACGAGCAGTGACAGAGACCACGACACCAAGTTTGGTATTCAAACCGGAAACGCCGGTGCTTTTATTGGCCCGCCGACCAACAGGCCGGTGGCCATAAATACTACACAAACTTGGGCTGAATGCCCAGGAACAGTAAACACAGCATATACAATATCAAATAATGCGGCCCGAGATCTCAACGTGTCTGCATGCAGGGACGGTCAAGCCGTCAGCAAGTACTAGGCAGAGGGTGAGTCGGGGAATGAAACGTGAACGTACATCTTACCACTCGCTGATAAGCCTCGTGTTGTGTACCATGGAGCAGCTGGCGAGAGAAACAAGTGCACACCCTTACTGCAAGGAGCAGCAGCTTATATACCCATAATGGTCACGTGGGGTAGATCCAGGGATTCGGGTCACCTTAACATCTCGGCAACGCAGGTCACGTGACGGAGGTGCATCCCTACCCGTTATACTTGAATCACCTTAGGACGCGGGTCACGTGATCTCGGTAGACCCTTGACCGCTACATTATCCCCTTCCCTTTTCCGAGTCTTGGCCGCCCCGGCAAGGCTCGCACGAAGGTCTACAACAAAAACAGTCTGTCCAATACTATGCTACATTGCGATATAAAAAAACGCATGACCCAATACAATTCAAAAGACAAAGACAATACTGGGAACTCTCCCAACAAGATTTCCGTGCACCAAAACGTCACGTTCTACTTACACAGCCAACTGTCCCACCGCAGCCGGACGGCTTGGTGCAACGGGCGGGGACTACCCCGTCGCCTGCAACACCCCCGCAACACCGTACGTAACATCAACCAGCGTGACAGAAATTTTAAACAAAACTAGACACAAATGTTTGTAACAAAACAGCATAGCATGGAAAGCACTAAAATTTAATCATACCATTCATTACATTGCCAACTAATTTAAATTTCCCATTAACAAATGCACCGGCACAATACACGTGCAGGGGCAGCGCGAAATAAACCCATGACGCAGCATAGGTCATTCGTATCACAACATATCCAAATAACTACTACACAATTGATACAATTTATATACGTCCTCCGTGGCCGCATCGGCAGGGCAGAGGAATCACACTGAAAATTTACGTCTCAATAAATGTTTCATTATTACGCGTGACGCTGCCCTACCTAATCTCCGCACGCGCTCTCTCCCGTATGGTGGCACGTAGTGCTACCAAGTCGCGGGTATCGTCAAGCAATCGGGTCTCCATCATGCTTTCCACGACGCGGAGCTCCGCAGCAGCTGACGTCTGTATTCTCAGTCCAATGCGGGGCCGAGGCTGCCGCCCCACGAGATGCGGGGATAGTCTCCATGCGCGTATGTCAGCATCTGCGGCAAAGCAGTCCCGACTGTGGTGGCTGCTCCTCCCTGCTGCAGATGCCAGGGGCGAGACGGCGACTCTGCGACTTTCGCTGCCTCCTACGTCAGTGGCCCTTCGCTTCCTCCCACGCCATTCACTAGCAGAGCGCTCTGATGCTGCGCCACTCTGGGAAAGGGGAGTATATGAAAGCAACCACACCACTAGCCCACTCCGCGCCTATATGTATAGGGGTGCCTTGCGGTCCTGGAGCGTGTGCTCCACGTCACCACTATACACTGCTAATGCAATCAGTCAACACCTCTAATTGCCACGTGGGAGGTTAGTGATAACACTCAACCCCTGCCACGAACTAACCCACACGCAGGCAAGGGGGTGTCAGGGTTTCGGACGTCTCTATCGAAGAGCGCTTACTCACACGGGAGGAGCGCCACTGCTTCAATTCGGACAGAGGTAAGGTAGTTACGCGCCATAATCCTCGTATGGAACATCCATCGTACCTGTTGGATTGCTCCAGGCCTGCCTTTACCCAGTATACTGGCGTTGTATACCGACGGAGAAGTGTGACCCTCACCCGTGCCCGTGTTCAATCGGTCTCACGTGCGCGAAGCATTACGTCGCAATTACCGTCTTACAGTGACACTAGGATTGACACACAAGACTACCTGACCGACTCGTCCGTGGAGTGCAACTTACGGGAATGAGAATTGCCTTATGTGCCTGCTTCCGGGGTTACTACACGTAACCAGCCGAGGCTCATGAAAGGGTAACGCCCTTCCTTGTAACTGGCCAATTCACCTAATAACTCGTGACACCCGGCTACGCCTAGCGTGCGGTATATTGCATACAGACCGCATAACGTTAATAGTTATGGCGGGAACTATTCACGGTCTGACGTGATTAATGGCACAGACTGCACAGATTTGCCAATAACCGTGGCAGGCAATCTGACAACACACCCCGTGTTCATCCCGGGAAACCGAAATGACGTGGACCACACGCCATACGCTTCCCAGGCTGCCTCTCATGGGGAACATAGATAGGGCCACGCCTGTCCGAGCTCTGCGGACCGGGTCCGAGACCTGCTCAGGGTCGGCATCACGCAAAGAGGGGATCACCACTGAATTCTCCGCTGGTTCGATGCCTGCTAAGGCCGCATCGGCGGTTGCTACAGGCAACCCGCCATTGACATCAGCCTTCACAGGGAGTTCTGCTGCGAGATCTGCCATCCTCACATCTGTATCGAATATGTCTATGTCCGCCCGGGTATCAGATATTTCGAGGTGAATGCTCACCCTATCCGAGCCGGGTATGTCCCCAACACCATCCTTCTTCCTCTTGGTTACTAAGCGATCCACAGAGGTAGCTTTATCCGGGACCAGCTCCGGGATGCACCAAGCTGCGGGCGCGTTTCCGCCAAGGTAGGGTTTCAGGTCATTGATAGAGACTACACAAGGTTCGTCATTTTCCTCAGCCTGGATCCAGCGTAAGGTACCACGCTCTTGGACCACTAGGAGGGGACCCTGCCATGGATTCCCAAGCTTTCCAGCTTCAGGGGTGTAATACTGCCAGACCCAGGTACCAGGCGGCAAATGCGCACAAACGACGGCCTTGTCGTAGTTGTGTTTTTGTCTTTCTGCCCCCCCTTAGAAGTATTTCGCGGGCACGCCGATGCGCGGCGCGGGTAGCCATTCTCACCCATTCAACGTATTTCGCAGAACAATCCTGCACGTCCAGACCTGGGAGTCGGTCAAACATGCGTTCTACCGGCAAGCTAACCTTACGACCAAACATCATGAGGTTTGGGATCACCCCCGTACTTTCTTGGGCTGTACCTCTGTAGGCCGCCATGGCATAAGGAAGATGTTGGTCCCAGTCATTTTTCTGCTCACTCCCAACCTTTGCCAACATGTCCAACAAGGTTCTGTTGAAACGTTAAACCAGCCCGTCGGATTGTGAATGGTACAGGGTGGTCCGAGTCTTTTCTATACCCAGGAGTGTACATACTCCGGCAAAGAGATTGGAATCGAAATTGCGACCCTGGTCGGAATGGAGCTGCCGTGGGTAGCCAATCCGGGTGAACAGTTGCGAGACCAGGCAATTGGCCGTAGTCTGTACAGTCTGGTCAGGAAGTGCGTACGCCTCTGCCCATTTGGTAAAATAATCACAGGCCACGAGTATGTAACAATTTTCTGCTTCTGTCACCGGGAGGGGCCCGAGAAAATCGACCGCGAGCTTTTCCCATGGTGTGCCACCTGCCTGCTACTGCAGCTTAGCCTGCTTACGTCGCCCGGTTTTCCGCCTAGCGCACGTATCACACTGCCGACACCAACGTTGGACGTCGCGGATATCCGGCCACGTGAATCATTGCCGAATCCGGGACAGCGTTTTCCGAATGCCTAGGTGTGCCGCAATGCGTCGACCATGGAGAGCATCCAGCAACTCCTGGCGGATGATTGGGGGCGCCACCAACTGAAGTATGGAAGACCCCTGGGAGTATGTCGGAACCAACTCTTGGAACAGCAGTATGATTCTGTGACAATCCGGGCAACCCTGCCGTTTGCACGTACGACATCCCGGCGGCCGGGATAAGCCATCTGCATTGGCATGCAATTTACCAGGACGGTGCTCAATCCGCATGGCGAATATGCCTTAATACGCAATCCACCGGGCCACCATGCCTTCCGGCTCCTTGAAGTTAAGAAGCCATGTCAGGGAGGCGTGATCTGTTCGGACTCGAAATGGCTGACCAATCAGGTAGTGACGGAACTGCTTGGCAAACGTTACGACAGCCAACAACTCACGATTCGTGGTACAATACCGCCGCTGAGTTTGACAGAATGTCTTACTGGCATAGGCTATAACCTTCTTATCTCCATCTTGGACCTGAGACAGAACAGCGCCCATGATTGACGCACTGGCATCAGTGTCCAGTATAAATTTGGCAAGTACTGGGGCAAAGGTGAGTTGCCGTTTCAAAGTATTAAAGGCCTCCTGACATTCATCTGACTACCGAAAACAGACACCTTTCCGGGTAAGCTGCGTCAGTGGGTGCGCTGTAGTAGCAAAGCCTGAGATAAATCGCCGATAGTAATTAGTGAATCCCAGGAAGCTCCGCACGTCCGCAACAGATCGCGGCACCTCCCACTGTCCTGCCACTTTTACCTTCTCTGGATCACACTGTACGCCATCGGCCGTCACAACGTGTCCGAGACACGAGGCACTTCTCCGGAATAGCGATCACTTTGTTGGTTTGAGCTTCAAGCTGGCATTTGCCAATTGGTCAAACACATGGTGGAGGTTGGCCAACGCCTTCTCAAATGACTGACCGAAAATGATCACATCATCGAAGTAGACCAAACACTCCGTCCATTGCAATCCTTGAAGGACCAGCTCCATCAACCGCTCAAAGGTTGCTGGGCTATTACATAACCCAAATGGCATGACCATGAAGTTAAATAGACCCTGCCGGGTACTAAACGCCGTTTTGGGAGCATCCCTTGTGTCCATCTCAACCTGCCAATAGCCGCTCGTCAGATAGATTGTGGAAAACCACTGGGCGCCAGCCAGGGAATCCAACGCATCGTCGATCCTTGGAAGGAGGTACGCATCCTTGATGGTACCCTCATTCAAGCAGCGATAGTCTATACAGAACTGTGTACTGCCATCCTTCTTCGTGACTAAGACGACAGGGGAAGCCCAAGGGCTACTGCTCGGAGGGATCATGCCATCACGAAGCATTTTCCCGACCTCCGTATTCATCACCTCCCGTTTCATCAAGGCACAGCTTCTCGGGGCTTGCTTAATAGGGGGGAGTGCGTACCCGTATTAATAGTATGCCGCACGAGGCTAGTATGACCACGCTTCACACTGGGAGCGGTAAACAAAGAGGCATACTGACAGATCGTCTCTGCTACAGCCATCCTTTGTTTGTAGATCAGAGCTTCATCCACCCCGTTTAACAGGGGTTGAAGATGATCCGGGACCTCAGTCTGTTTGTTCTCAATCTCAACTTTTGAGTCATTTCGGACTTCTGCCAGAGCAACCTGCGTGACCGGTTCCAGCCAAGCTAGTCCGGTACCAGGGTTGATGACCAGCTCCGTGTTCCTCGAGTTGACAACAGAGAGGGGAACGTCATGCCCGCTGGTGTCCACCAGACATCGGGCAATAAGAGCTCCACTTCCTCTGTAACTCTCCCGGAACTTCTTCGTGAGTTCAGCCACTGCTAGCATGTCTCTGGGCTAGAGATCGTTGGCAAATTCACCCATTACCACAGCACCGTGGTTCGGGGCAAGTACCGTGCGGCACACTGCCTGCAGCACCCGCCTCTGCAACCCATTCTTCTCATGCAGCACGTGCATGACATTGTAAATAGTCAGATGCCCTCTGGTCACATCCAGCTGACACCCTCGGTCACGCATGAAATCCAGTCCGAGCAACCCTCGGCGAAGACTCGAGTCCACAACAAGCAGGTTGTGGGTATACTGCCTACCGTGAGTGGCCAGGTCCGCGCACAGTCCCCCACTGTAGGGATATCATTTTCCTGAGCATCTGCCAACATTGCTTCCGTTTCCTGCAGGCCAGGCCTACACGGGGGTAACGAGAGGTAGGATGCCTGATCCAGTAACGAAATTTCTGCGCCAGTGTCTACTGTGAAGTCAATCATTGACCACAGAGTTTCACCGAAAGCAGCCAGGCAGCTCGCGGCCGAGGTTGGAGCCGTCAGCTCGTCACCTGGGCAGGCCGCAGCCCGGAACGACTGTGTACTGGATGCGGTGGTGCACATGGGCTGGCCACTACTCGTTTCCCGAGCCCTAATCCAAGGACCGGGTTGTGAAATTATTTTTCCCACGTGAGTTCCGGATACACCATAGATAGTGTTTGGTACTATGCCACGCGTATATAAGCGTGCGAGTCGGTTTAAAGTTACTGTTAGGGTTTGGATTGGGTTAGGGTTAGGGATAAGGTGACATTTGTTTCATTTTTCATTGTTGCTTCAAGGAAGTCGAGGGAATGGAGTGCGCTGATTGGCTGTATTCCGGAACTCGCGTGGGAAAAAGAATTTCGCGACCAGGTCCACCGGCGTGGCGGCCTCTCGCGAGAGCATGGCAGAGCTTCTGACTTCACCTCAACGGTACGGGTAGGGCAGTGACGGAAGATATGCCCGCATCGGCGGCAGTTGTAACACTGCACCGCCTTACCGTCTGCCCGCTGACCCAGCTGACTCTTTCCAGCGGCTCTGTGCGGTGTGCCTTTAGCGTCCCCCGCCATCAGTGCCTGTAATAGGGTATTAATCTGCTTCAAAGCCACAGCTAACAGCTGGGACTCTGAAGCCTTGATTACTGTGCCTTCAGATAGGGTTTGTTCTTTCCCAGGCTGAGGGAGATTATCCTCTATCGGTGCCCGTGCGGTGGCTACCGGACGAGCTTCCGGTTTACGAGAGACGGATCCTCGATTTGACCTCGTAATCGACTCATATTCATCAGCGGCCCGTGCCGCGCACTCCGCAGTGCCATCATCTCTGTCCGTCTGGGCAGCGCCCGTAATCGCACGGAGCACCAGCCAGCGTGCACGTCTGCTGTATTCCAACCGGGAGAGTCCGAGTTCAACCCTACCGACCAGCTGTTCCAAGTCTCGTGCAAACTCAGTCCAGCTCTCAGTCGGCCGTTTCATCCGCTTATCGAGACGAAGACGCCGGTCGAGTTCAGAGCTAGGAGGCTGCAGCCTAGCCGTCAGCGCCCAGCGAATCTCTTTCTCGGAAGATTTATTAGTGCATTCGTACAGAACGGCAGACGCCGGGTAATCCAGAGAACCAGCCAGCTATGTGGCTCGATCGCCGGCAGTCCAGCCAGTGTGACGTGCCACGACGTCAAAATGCCAGAAGAACGCATCTAATGGCTCTGCCCCTTGACCAGAGAATGTGCGGTATGCCCTCTCTCGGTATGCCCTCTCTCATCGGGGCCTGCTGCCTGGTATGCCCAAGCAGGCCTTCGCGTCTCTACTTGGACATTTCCGGCCCATTCCAGAGGACAGGGTTGACAAGTTGATAGCCCCGTCGCCCCTCGTCAGGGCAATTCGTTGCTTGACCCGTCAGACTTGCCCAAGGGGTAGACGTGCTGGGGCAGGGTGGGCGAGCGACTCAGCCTTCCACCATCCACACCCACGGACGTCCGGCCGTCTTGTGACAGGTTCAAAAGGGGAGACACCATTCACCATCGCCGCTCACGACCGGGAAACCCATGATTTTCGGCTGGTCTCCCACACGATGATTAGGCGATGCATCCACCAGCCCTAATCCCGCCGCTACTCCGCCATCCCAATTCCGACGTGCCCGGCTTACCGCCGGGACTTGAAGGGCCTTGGCACTTATCTTCTGCCGGGTAGAACAATCTACGGGCAAGAAGAGGCCAAGGACATCATCCCTCGTCGGAAAGGGGACACTGCGACGTGTCTATTAAGGTGCAGGACGTTTTGGCGCAGTGGCGGCGGGCGTACACTCAGCCACTGCAGCATTAGATGTCTTTGCAGCCCCTCCAGCCACAGCCGGGTGCCGGCGAGTGGCACCAGCCCCTCGCCCGCCCACTGGCCCGGACTTGGTAGCGAGCAGCATTTGCCTAGGGCACAAGCCAACACGACCCTGTCGGGAGTGAGGTTACTGCTGCCTGGAATCCAGCAGGAAACCAGCACCTGGGCTGTTCTCCTGCTCGCTCTTTGCGTGGATCCTGGTCACAGCACCACTGTGACGTTTGAGCCAGTCAATGTGCGCCACAGGTTCGATCATGGATCCACACGCGGACACGAGTAATGACAGAGACTACGACACCAAGTTTGATATTCAAACCGGGAACGCCGGTGCTTTTATTAGCATACCGACCGACCGGCCGGTAGCTATATACGCCACACAAACTTGGGCTGAATGCCCAGAAACAGTAAGCACAGCATATACAATATCAAATCATACGGCCCGAGATCTCAACGTGCCTGCGTGCAGGGACGGTCAAGCCGTCAGCAAGGCAGAGGGTGAGTCGGGAAATGAAACGTGAACGTACATCTTACCACTTGTTGATAAGCCTCGCGTTGTGTACCATGGAGCAGATGGCGAGACAAACCAGTGCACACCCTAACTGCGAGGAGCAGCAGCTATATACCCATAATGGTCACGTGGCTACCCCACGTTACCATCCTTGTAAGATCCAGGGATTCGGGTCACCTTAACATCTCGGCAACGCAGGTCACGTGACGGAGGTGCATCTCTACCCGTTATATTTGAATCACCTTAGGACGCAGGTCACGGGACGGAGGTGAATCCCTACCCGTTATACTTGAATCACCTTAGGACGCGGGTCACGTGACGGAGGTGAATCCCTACCCGTTATACTTGAATCACCTTAGGACGCGGATCACGTGATCTCGGTAGACCCTTGACCGCTACATTTATATATATATATATATATGCGCGCGTGTCTGCATGCGTGCGTGTGTTAAAGCTGCTCTAGCGGCATTGTGTGCTAGATTGTCGTGCATTTCTAACATGCATATCTCATAATTTGCTGTCTACCTATTCACTATCAAGTCAAGCCTATTCAGCAGCGAATTTCCTTAGTTACTGTATTATGGTCTATGAATGAAATAAATCTTTCCTGAAAACACCCAAATGACAGCGATTAGACAAGCGCCTGAATTGAGGTTTAGCATTATTATATAGTTGATGTTGGCGGTTTGTATCGACGTCGCATATAATGATAATGGATATGAACTTTGTAAAACCTTGAGCCAGGTAGCATGTGCTTTTGGTTGCCACTTATATTAACACGGACAAACACGTATTATCCCGCACTAATATAAGAATGCTATGCTTGCTAGAAAATAAATCAAGCACAAACTAAATTTATTTTCGAGACTACATGTGAACGCAGGGGGCTGACAGCCTAAGTATTATTACACATTTCAAACTTCACGTCTGAAGTGTACAGGCGTGTAGTATAGTGTGTGTGTGTGTGTGTGTGTGTGTGTGTGTGTGTGTGTGTTTGTGTGTGTGTGTGTGTGTGTAGCGTTTG
>NW_014577068.1:782208-784145 GCF_000485595.1 Priapulus caudatus | reverse complement strand
GTGTGTGTGTGTGTGTGTGTGTGTGTGTGTGTGTGTGTGTGTGTGTGTGTGTGTGTAGGCGTCGAGGGCTTTACCGCTCTTAAGACTTTATCATAGTACCTTACATGTTCGTCTTTGTATTTCATGTAAAGGTTGCGGGTGATATTAACGCCAATGGCGCTCACTAATGTATTACTGTGCGTTGGTTGGTACTGCCATTCGTACGGCATTAATAGCCGAATCCGCAATCTAATTAGAAAATAAACCTGTCCGTATGGTACAGCTTATCTGGGGGTTGGCGCACGTATTTGCCTATTGTAATATAACGGGCTTTGGGACTGGATATTGCTCGCCAAGGCTGTGAGACTGAAGGTCGATATATGGCCTTGTAATAAACGTGACAAGGACTTGGAGCAAGAGCTAGATCGAGCTATTTAGTCTAACGTGTTATCAACAGACGCCGAACTATTCTTATAATTATATATTAATTATCATTATTATGATCACAATAATTATTATTAATAGTACTATTAGTAATTTGCCCTATTTTGACGTTTTAGCACACCGGTGCAAGGCCGTTTATTACACACGACCCGATTCTCTCCCACACATACATTATTCGTCACACGCGTCAAACACTTGCACGCAACGCAAACCAACACAGCGTCCATTTACATTCGCTATCAACCCAGCGAACGCATGCCGAGGTCATAGAGCGGTGAGTAGCGAGGTTGGAAAAAGTGCTACGATGAGTTCTCATTCTCACCGGTTGTATAATTGCGTACGTAATACCACTAATACCCTCATACGTCCTCACTATGTAGTAGCTAACACTGAAAGCTCATGTAACTGTGTAACTGTGTAACTGTGTAACTGTGTAACTGTGTAACTGTGTAACTGTGTAACTGTGTAACTGTGTAACAGTGTAACTATTTGGTACATGACCTTCAACAACATTGCAAATTGGTGTGCTTCATGGCTATCCAGTTAGTGTTATCGTCGCGAATTTATCAAAGTCATGTATATTTATGTATGAAAAAAAGATTGATGAAGTTGCAATGAGATTGTTGTCACTCTGAAAAGCTGATAATTCATTTGTTCTTGATAATATTACGCTTAGATCAAAATGATGAAAGCCATTGCAGAAAATATAATACTGACAATCGTAAGCGAATATATATAAAATTCGATGTAATTTGGTAATTAACTTAACGATGCCATTGGGGCTGTTACACTTGGCTCTCATAAGAAATTTGGTAAAATTAAGGCTATATTCAGTGCGTAAAGGTTAAACGATAAAATTTTGTATTATTGCTTTAAATAAATAATTGCGCTGATGTTAGGTATAAATTTTGAAATAAATGAAATAGCGTCGTGTCAGAGTTTATATTCATTTCCGATGACTATCCGTGCGTAGTGCAGACAGTTCTGCGTTAGTTATCGCGTACCCCGTGTGGGATTCAAGGTTTCAGTTCAATAAATGTACGCGTGTAACTAAAAATGAGTGTTAAAGCGTAACAGCAAAGTTGAACTACTGAAGATGAAAATAAACCGCTCTCAGTTTGTAACAAATGTAGATAATCTGTTGCGTTACGTACGTTAACGTGTCCGTGCGCGTGCGCGCGTACGCACCTACGTTAGTGTATGCGTGCGTACGCGCGTGTTGTTTGTGCGTGTAAACTTTATGTGGTAACATGGACATTGTTAATACTGTAATACTGTAATGTATGGTGTAAAGTAATACATGCGATAGGATGCTCAGCTGTTTATTATTTTAGCTTTTTTTTTTCTCTCTCTCTCTTTCTCCCTCCCCCTCTCTTTCTCTCTTTCTTTCTCTCTCTCTCTCTCTCTCTCTCTCTCTCTCTCTTTCTGGCTTTCCCTGTCTCTCTCTCTCTCTCTCTCTCTATCTCTGGCTTTCCCTGTCTCTCTCTCTCTCTCTCTCTCTCTATCTCTCTCTC
>NW_014577068.1:777143-782198 GCF_000485595.1 Priapulus caudatus | reverse complement strand
GCACCTACGTTAGTGTATGCGTGCGTACGCGCGTGTTGTTTGTGCGTGTAAACTTTATGTGGTAACATGGACATTGTTAATACTGTAATACTGTAATGTATGGTGTAAAGTAATACATGCGATAGGATGCTCAGCTGTTTATTATTTTAGCTTTTTTTTTCTCTCTTTCTCTTTCTCCCTCCCCCTCTCTTTCTCTCTTTCTTTCTCTCTCTCTCTCTCTTTCTCTCTCTCTCTCTCTCTCTGTGGCTCTCTCTCACTTTCTCTCTTTCGTTGTCTCTCGCACCGCCACTTTTTTCTATTTAGATTTCGCTATCGGTTCTCATTCGCGCTCTTTTCATACGCATTGTACTATCTCCCCAAGTCAACTGATCTGCCCATTTATAACCGAGTATAATAACAACCTTTTTATTAACGAATATATTAATTATCGTAATGCCTATCACTAACGAGAATTGTTTTATTACACTGTTTTTATATTAGCATGTTTCTTAAAAAACCTTTGATCATTTACGCGCGTATATGCCAATGTTTTGTTTAAATGTCTGAATGCATCCAATATTTTTATTAACACGGGATTTTTTATCAGCATATAATAGAAATGTATGCTATTGAAAATATAAATATAGTTTATTCAGCTACGTAAACTCATCATTAAGGTCTTTACAACACCGAACGTTACCATTTCATATTTTCAACGATAAATATAGAAGTTAGTAAGCAAATGTTCATGGCAGGATATTTGTTGTCGCGTTACTTATCGATTCTTGAATACGACCAGCATGAGTTTTATACGATCGTCTGCGTTCCCTCGAGAAATGTTTTTATTCGAGCGTTTTATTGCTACAGACACCCACCGAGAAAAGACAGTTTAGCTCGTTATCGTTCTGCTGCGTAATGGCCGCGAGTTCCCGGCGTGACGCTCGCGCGTGATCTCGCGAGAATACCCGTGCCTGTATTCGCCAAGCAGGCATTCGACCTTCACTAGTTATGAGATGCATCGTAAAACGCTGGTGGTACGGCGCGCGGGCGATGACTTCGCGAAATAGATTCCCCGGTTGCGTCTGTCTACAAAAACACGGGGACCCAGTCGTAGGCTCCAGCTGCCATGACAATAATAATAATTGCCACCCTGCATGAAAGCCAGCGCCGCCGAAAAACACGATGCAAAGGTTTTCGATAATTAAACCGAATTCTCGGGACGATACGATTGGCAGCACCTCGGGCTGTCTCCATTATCTTACCGCTTTGTGATTAGTGAGGAAGCCCGGTCGTCTCCTCACATCTTTGATGAACGCAATATCTAACGCTTCAGCGGTTCGTGACGATCACGTGATTACGTCGGCCCATTGACGAACGGGGATCGCTAAGAGAAAAAAAATCCACGACAAGGTGCGAGTTACTTGAATGTCAACTTGCCGGAAAAGCAATTATGAAATCCCCACAAGTGCGGACTTTGTTGCGTAAATTGAACGCAGCCGCCACTCCCGGTTCGATTCCCACGCCGTGACGTTGTACAAGGAAAAGGTCAGCACATACTGGCTGTACTTGCACGAGCGATGTAGCATACATGAGTAAGACGGTGGAGCGGTCTCGTTAAGAGCCTAGTTATAAGGAGCCTAGTTTTCCCAATTTACCTGTAGGGTCTATGTTCGCGCATGCTGGGTATCCGTCAAAACAAGTATTATTTTATTGAAATTATCAATTTAACGCAGAAAACACATGCCATTGATGTGTATTTTCACATGGGAAATGTGTACTCAACTCTTTTTATTTTTTTATTTTCTCACTTAATAGATGCCAAACGCCGTGTTCCTAATTTCCCAACATTAAAAAATGTCGTTTAGTTGAAATTATACATTCAAAGTCGAGAGAACATATTCATCAGCTATAGATATGGAAAATGTCTTGCTCAAAATCTTTAATAATGATAAGATGTCATGGCACAAACTTTCCAATTTCATACGCTGTGACATGGCTCATAAGGTCAGATCTGTGTCCGCACGTGCCCAGATATTTAAAAGACGGTGCGTGAGGGAGTGGAGAGAGGTGCGTGAGGGGAAGAGAGGAGAGAGAGGATGTGCAGGAAGGGGAGAAAGGGAAGGAGTAGATGAAGGAGAATGTAGATGTAGCAAAGGCGTATCTATCAGGTGGGTCCAAGGGTCAGGGCTCTCATTTGTGACTGCAAGCCGGATTTTTCCAGATTTTTTGGATGTGGTCAGAATTTGATTCAGTTCAAATGAAACAAAATAGTGACACAATACAAAATGATTTTATGTTTCTTGACAATTAAACATATTACGTATTTACATATTATATTATCTGAAGAAATATGTGGCCTATCAATGACCCATCGCCTCGGCATCAACCGGATATCTTTCCCCAGGATTCCTGGATCCGTCCCGGTTTACACTGATATTATTATGGACAGAACGAAAGATTAATCGCAAGTGTGCTGCAGTTGCGCTTCCGTTTATTTAAGTTTGAATGGCCATTCAGATAAGTACATATCAGGACACCCATGACACTCTGCATTTGTTAATAAATAAATAAATAAATAAATAATGTATACATACATATATCTATACTATAATTTGGCTAATCTTGTGTGTGTGTGTGTGTTTGTTTGACCTCGCTTTTCTCCGTCATTTGTCACTCAATCGCGGTAACTGAAGATATATTCAGAATCACCACGCCTGGGAGATGGTTCTGGCTAAGACAAAAATTTAAACAAGTTAGAAAGTTAAAAACACATAAAAAAACCTATTCCTCAATAAATGGTGCTACATCTCAGATCCCCCTCCCCCTGAAAGTTGAAGCACGTACTGCCTACACTGTATTCCCCCCCCCCCACACACACACTGCAGATTCCACCCTATGCTTTCACTTTCACGTTCACTCTGCTTTGCCGGACACCGTACTGACACAGTAGCCAGTGGCCAGTAACCTTACCAGTGTTCTGTTGTACCCAGTGCAGTGGTGAGTAGTCTGTGAGTTATTTTTGAGAAAAACCCTCTACATCTAATATTTATTTTCAATCCTTCATTGCACATTACACCTAAGTCTAAATTCCAATGTATGTTGGAGTTGTCACATGCGTCAGTGCAACTATATATATATTATCATGGTGACACAGCACACTCGCAGCGGCGAGTGCGGGAGCGTTCGGCGTTAGTTTTTACATGGATTTTTTATGAAGGAAAGTTGATATACAGTGACGCAACAGTGGAACTGTAATTGAGAGGTACGGTAGTAGGGCCTATTTGTGAATGTGCGTTTTCAGTTTTACTGACTCTGTCCCAAGTGCCTGTGGTTCTACGGGTATACTTTCTGCTAGTATATATAAAGTTGTTCAGCCGAATTAGTGTGTTCGCGTATAACTAGAGAACTCCGCAGCCTAGACGAAAACTAAAGATATTTTCAGAATCAGCACGTCTGGGAGGTGGTTCTGGCTGAAAAAAAAATTTAAAAAATTAAAGAAAGAAAAAATAAATAAATAAATAAAAACAAATTAAAAAAATTAAAAAGTTAAACATTCATAAAAAAATTCTATTGATCACTAGATGGCGGTCACGTACGTACACACAACATCACGTCTGAATCCATGGTGTATAAACGTAATGGCGCAGTGTGCTCATCAGTACAACATCACCTGGATTCCCCTTTTTTCCTTTTTTCCCTTTACCTACCTCTTTAGAATGTTTTATTTTAAATTTTTTATCTTTTGATTTCTTATTATTTTTTACTGTTTGGGATGGGATGGGATGGAATGGGATGGGATGGCATGGGATGGCATGCGATGGCATGGAATGGGATGGGATTGGACGCGGTGCGATGGGATGGGGTGGGATGGGATGGCATGGGGTGGCATGGCATGGCATGGGATGGCATGCGATGGCATGGGATGGCATGCGATGGCATGGGAACTATATGTATATATAGCACGGTGTCAGTATCCTATATATATACTATCGATTACGTATATGAATATTTATATTTATTTATATTTATATAAACATTGTACTTAGAATGAATAATATATATATATATATATAATATATATAAATATATGATATATATCTATACATAACTAGGCGGGAATACCACGGCGTTCCCGGGAAATTGGCGTTCACTCACTTGTGACCGTTGATTTGAATAGGAAAATACCCCACAAAATCT
The DNA here is from genome assembly GCF_000485595.1 of Priapulus caudatus. NCBI lineage: Eukaryota > Metazoa > Priapulida > Priapulimorpha > Priapulimorphida > Priapulidae > Priapulus > Priapulus caudatus. Next base: position 778,022 of record NW_014577068.1, on the reverse strand, counting down.
AACTATCTATCTACTTCATTATCCATCGCTCATCCATCCCATCCCATTCCATGCCCATCCCATCCCATCCCTGCGCACCGATCTCATCCTCAATATCCCGATCCCATTCCGTATGCCCATCTCATTACATTCAGTGCCATTCGCATGCATCGCCATCCCATGCATGCCATGGCCATCCCATCCCATCTCATCCCATCCCATCCCAATCGCACCGCATCCGCATCTCGATGCATCTGCATGGCATCCCCATGCCATCCCATCCCATGCATCGCCATGCCAAGTCCGCAGTGCCCAATCGAATGGCTCATCGTATCCCAGTCCCTATCCCAATCGCCATCCGCATCCCATCCCATCCCCATCCCATCCCATCCCATCCCCGATTCCAATCCCATCCATCGCCCAATCGCCATCCCATCCCAACACAGTAAAAAATAAAGAAATCAAAAGATACAAACATTAAAAATAAAAATAATTAATAAAGTAAAAAAATAATAAATTTAATAAATTAATAAATTAAAAATTAATTAAAAATTAAAAATAATACATAATAAAGAGGTAGGTAAAGGGAAAAAAGGAAAAAAGGAAATCAAACTATCTATCTATCCATGCATCCATTCATCCATTCATCCATCCATCCCATCTCATCGCACCGCATTCGCCATCCATATTCCCATCCCATCCCATCCCATCTTCATCACAGTCGTGCCATCCCATGCCATGCCATCCCATCCCACCCCATCCCATCGCACCGCGTCCAATCCCATCCATTCCATGCCATCGCCTGCCATCCCATATGCCCTCCCATCCATCCATCCCATCTCATCCAACGCACAGTAAAAAAATAAGTAAGAATCAAAAGATAAAAAATTAAAATAAAAC
>NW_014577068.1:775441-777118 GCF_000485595.1 Priapulus caudatus | reverse complement strand
TATATAATATAATATATATAGTAATAGATAGCTTGATAACTATAGGAAAATGGACGATCATCGTGATTTGTATTGATTTACACGATCCTAGTGAAACCACAGTGATATCGTAATTACACTTATTGATAAAGCTTACTGATAAAGTCAGAATGATTACTCCAACGATAAAAGATTAATGACGAGTGCTTTCAAACAAGCTGATGTTCTTTCTACTTTCGCAGCGACTATTATTGACAACTACATTACTACATTGCCAACAATGTTCCTACATGATATTACGTTTACCTGTGCTTCTTAGAACACTGCTAGTCTTCCGTAAAGTCTTCGTATGTAAATTTTTTCGAGAAGCCGGCCACAATACTCTCAGCGTGCAGAATAAACTGCAGACCATTATTTTGTCACGAATGATATGCCGCGCCCTTGGAGATTACTTTCTGCAAATAGAAGCTGCGAGCATGGCGAGAAAATGGTTAGAATCGAGTACAAATCTACCGGGAGAATGTAAGTTCAGGCTACGAACATTATAGCGTGTTATTAATGTATAACGTGCTTTATAATTTTAACCGCATTGAATAAATTGTTTTCGAGAGCAAAGCGATACTAAAAGAGCGATAGAAATTTGCAACTTGAGTCGATATGTGATTTCTAGTCAGAGAGTTCCAATTTCTTGACGAAACCGTAATGCAACGCAAGACGAACATCGCGGAAGCGATATCTCTCCGTACGCGACATTATTCCTATACTCGACTAATAAACTATATAAACTGACGAATGAACAAACGTAAATGTAGGCAGTGGCGGATACGTCTTACATTACACGTATACGTGCGACCAGCTGTGCGCTACTAGCAATCACATTAGTTTGCATCGCCTGATCACCTGCCCGCGGTACACGCTCTAACACATTTCATTTCCAACGTATTTCGGCTGCCGTTATGAAGCCGCTGTTGTCGCCTCCATTTGGTTGATAGATGTGTGCGAGCGCGTGCGTGTGCGTGGGTGTGCGTGGATGCGCGTGGGTGCGCGTGGGCGTGCGTGGGCGTGCGTGGATGCGCGTGGGTGCGCGTGGGCGTGCGTGGGCGTGCGTGCGAGCGTCTGACGCAATATAAAATCTCAAAAGCACACAAACTACTGTTAACCACTAAGTCATATACAAAGCACATTGAAAGACCATTATTATTGATGGCATTCTCTCGTGTTTCATTCTTCTTTATAACTCGGGGAATGAGTCGCGTATGTTATGCACGCGTGGGTTTTGACATTTGCCCTCACACACCCATCCCTGCGCATATGGTGCGCTGCACGTAGAAGCAGAGTTCCATGATACAGATGCGATGTGTGCGATGTATAATGAGAAAATCTGAAGCTTACGGCTTTCGCATGCAATTCGTATGCAAGCAGTAATCCGAGTTGAAACCACGGGCAGCTGACACCCAGTTGGGTTATCGTAATTTCTCATGCACTCTCATTACACAGAATCGATGTAATGTAATTACTTATACCTCGGCAAATATTACATTCATTTATTTCCACGAGTGACATGACACCTGCTTCGACATGAGAAGGCTATATACTTATTACTCGTATTCGCACACGCCCACGCCTACATGCACGACACGCATACGCACATGCATAATATATATATATATATACGTATATATATATATATATATATAT